>NC_079504.1:38285951-38467290 GCF_030052815.1 Hevea brasiliensis | reverse complement strand
TGCACATGTTAACCTAGCCATGTGAGGGTCTAAATGGCACATATGGGTCTAAATCATGGTTATGTTAAATCTCCAATTTTGCAATCACTCATCTCAACTTATTGGCACCTTCATTTACATTTTCCTTGTGTATAAAAATTTCAATGAAAACATCATTTACTTTTCTATCATCCCTATGGTCAAGCTGATGTTTTATTGATGAAAGATAAAAAAAACTGACTTATTCAAGTTGATTGGATTTCATGTAGTAGAAAAGAAGTTGAATGATCTCTATGGTGTTTAAATCAATTTATATAATAGATTAATTTGAAAGAAAAAAAAGTTTTTATTGTTATTTGCTTAATAATTGAAAAGCAAATGAAGAGAAAGTGCAAAGAAAGTATTCATTTGAACCATTTGTTGCCCATAATGTATAGAAATATTGCTGACTTTCACCCTATCGAGAAAGTTGATTTGAGAAGCAAAGCATAATAATAAATAATATTTTTTTCTAAGAATATAGTAGTAAATTAGCCTCCATAATGGTTTATTAATGAGTGTTTGCTTGAAAGATGAGATTGCTAGACTTTAATTTAGGCTCCAATAATGTTTATATCAATTTAATTAAATTTAATTTGAAATTAAATAATTATTTAAAATTAGTAAAATATATGATTTATAAAGAAAAATAATGAATGTTGATTATTGTTTGATAAAAGTATAGTTTATAATTTTTTTATTAATTATAATAATTATACAACTATTTATATTTTAGCCCTAGCTTCCATGTTTAATCTTGTCTTACTCTTAAGTATTAGCATCATCACGAGAAACAAGTGCGCAACCTAATAGAATTTATTGGTTGTGCTTATTAACTCCGGTAGTGCTTGCAAATGTCCTCCTATAAGGATTAATAAGTATGTCGTATCAACACTTACAACATCATATAACTCTTTATATACTAATATGCTATAATGATACACCTAAAAGAAATTAGCAAGTCTTTGTTCCTTGCTTATATCAATCAAGCTTATCCTTGTGTTATATTTTTAAGAACATCATATTTATGCAATTAACATCATCATCCTTGAGTCTCAATCTTCTTCTTTTTAATATATTTGTGACAATTTTTTAGTAGACAATTTAACTTTTTAGACTCTCTAGCTAGTTCTTTTAAGAGTTTTACTTTTGCTTGGCCTTGTTCCAGTAATGTCATTGATTTCAAGCTTTTTTTTTCTTACGCGAAGATAAACTCTGTGCACTTGCAAGGTTATGTCAAGTCTCCAATTTCACTATCACTAAACTTATTAGCACCTTCAATTACATTTTCATTGTGTCTAAAAATTTCAATGAAAACATCATTTAATTTTCTATCATTCCTACGGTCAACTTATTTTTTATTGATGAAGGAAACAAAATTGACATATTCAAATTTGGATGGTAGAAAAGAAGTTGGATAATCTCTATAATGTTTACATCAATTTAATTTATAGATTAGTTTGAAAGAAAAGTTATTTTAAAAGCAATCGAAGAGAAAGAGTATAAGAATAAAAAGAGTGCAAAGAAAGTATTCATGTGATACATTTGCTGCCCATAACGCATAGAAATATTGCAGACTTTTCATCCTGTTGAGAAAAGCTAATTTGAGGAGCAATAAATAATAATAAATAATATTTTTTCTAAGATTATTAATAGTAAATTAACCTTTATGATGGTTTATTAATGATGGTTTGCTAGACTTGAAATTTATGTTAATGTGCCTTACCTCTATCTATTTTTATCCATTGTATTTAGGTTTTATATTATAATTAAGATAATGATTATATAACTTTATTTTTATAAAAATATATTAGTAATTAATTAAATTATTTTTTATCTCACTTAATTATTCATTATATAAATATTTATTATATTTAATAGAGGTAAAAAGTAAAACTCTTCTTATTTTTTAAAAGCAATAAATAATTAAAAAAATTTTAAATGTGATAAATAGAAATAGATAAAATGAGTATTTTAATATAATATAATTTGACATTAAATGATTATTGTCCGTTACATTTATTTAATGGGTTGACAAATAATGCGTATCTAATTTCTTCATTAGGCGGCTGCAAAGGGTGGACCTTATAAACCCACAACATCTATGATAAGTGACCGTTTATCTTCAAGCTTTTTATTAAAGAGAATTACAAGAATTATGTATTTTTATATATAATTAAAAATAAATTAAAATATAATTATTAACTTTAAGAAAATATACACTTTAATATTTTATTATATTTTATCTATAAGTAAAATATAAATTTTTAAATTTTAATCTTTTGCTTTTTTTAGATGAAAGTATGAGAAACGTAATTAAAAATATGTAAAAATTCATAAATTAAAATTCTAATGGATGGAAATAGTGGGATAAATTAACTATAGTAAAATTAAGAAATTAAATTAAGGACCATTTAATTTTTTTTGAAAAAGTAATTATTTAAATTATTGTTAAAAGAAATTGATTATTATCATACACTATAAAAAATTTTAAAAATAACTAAAAAAATTATTAGTAATTTATCGATGATTTATTGACTTTTTACAAAGGAAAAAGAGAAAAAAAATCTAAACCAATTTACACCGGTAAAATTACCGACTGATTACCGATAAACCCATTATCTACAATGTAATTTCATAGGTATAAATGACGCCTAATATTGACAGTAAAATCAGCAACTAAATAAAAAAACACTGACGAAAAGATTCATTAGTAATTACCGACTAATTCATATTAAGTTGGTAATATTAAAAAGAAAATTAAAAAGAAAAATAAAAAAACTTAAAAAATTTTACTTATAAAGCTAATTACTAATGAACTCATTTTTTGTAGGTAATATTAAAAAGAAAATAAAAAATAAAATTTTAAAATAAATACCTACGAAAATTTTTTGTCGATAATCACAAACGAACCATATTTGATCGGTAATACTAAAAAAAAAATAGAAAAGAAAACTTTTAAAAGTTTAAAAATTTTAATTATGAAAATTTTTTATCTCAGAATTACTAACTAAACATATTTAGTTGGTAATACTAAGAAGAAGATAGAAACAAAAATTTTAAATTTTCACCTATGAAAATTTTTAGGTTCGAGATAGTGGGTACATAATGGGAAGGTGTTAGGCACCCCTTACGCCTGGTCTAACCTCGTTAATTTGAGTGCCAGTCCTCTACTAATGTTTCTAGAAGTCTTGTTTATTATTTATTTATTAAACTTTATCCTAAAAATGCAATTCTAATCTTACATACGTAAGTAATTCACAAAAAATTTGTTATTTACAAGCAATTTTTATGCACAAGCAATTTCTATCTATGGGGTTGCTAATTATTTAAATGATATTTACCGGAGGACTAAAATTAATTTATTATTGAAAATTTAATTTACAAACAAATTCAATTTCAAACAACTCTAAGTTTCTATTTAACCTAATTAATTAATTTTTTACCAAGTTACCCTAAGGATAATTAAACTAAATTAATTATGTAAATGTGTAATTTATTCTAATATCACGTAAGGCCCAAATAATACAACCTAATAAAGATTTCTAACATGCAAATTTATTTTACAATTACCAAGTATTAAATTAAATTTATTTTACATGCCAATGTTAGTTTAATTTACAAATAAGATTAATTTTAATTTATCAAGTATTTATTTAAATTAATTACATACAAAAATCAATTAAATTAAAGACAAAGTTAATTTTAATTTACTAAATAAAAATCCTATTATTACTATATTTTCATGCCAACAATTATTTTAGGAATTTAGGATTACTTACTTGTTAGTAATTGCAGTTGCCATTGAGGTAAGCTACCCTTAAAAAAAGAGTCTTCTCTTCTAGTATGGCAATGATATCACTGGCTTACTCCCATTTAGCTCCATGTTGGCTCCACGCAAATGCCCTCGTTAGCACTTACCTTAGGGCTACTTACCAATTTTGTTTGTAATAAAAAATAAAGAAACTAAAAAAGATAAAGGAAATAAAGAAAATAAGAAAATACTAATAACAATTCACATTGGATCCTAATAAATTACAATTACCTAATGGTCTAAGTCTTCTAACATGATCCAAACACTTCATAATACCTCTTGAATAAAAAAAAACACAGAAAAACAGATCAAATATCAATTGGAACCCAAGAACACACAAGAACATGCAAAAATGTACAATTCTCAAATTTGACAGATTGACAGAATAAGAAACTCAATTTTTGAAAAATAGTTAGACATGCCAAAAAATCATGAAAAATTTATAAAAAACAGCCAAAACAATAGACAAGATTATAAAATTTATAGTCCTAACAAAACCCTAGCCGAATGGTCTACACAAATCGTAACTTTTTCCTGTGACAGAATTATACTACTTTTTTGTAAAATTCATAACTTATCAACCACAACAGATATGAATGCAAAACTAATCGGAAAAATATTCATAAGATTCTGAAATTAATTTTAAATGCTAGATTCACACAAAAATATTAAGAAATAAGAGAGATATGGGCTTTAAAAATCGGCTATGCTGCAAATCGGATTTTGCAGGAACCCTAATTTCAAACAGCTATAGCTTATAAAATACAAAAACTTTTTCAGTGATTCTTGAGTCTAAAATTAATAGAATTTCGTGAAGAATATGAATTTAATTTTACTAAAATTTTTACAGATTCAGAAAATAATAAAAAATAATAAAAATATGAGAGATAGAAAACTGAATATGTGCAGAGTTGTGTATCCCCTCAAATTAAACATGATTACATGATCCATATGAACATGCAAGATAAATTAAAAAACAAAGAACATATAATTAAATATTACGTAGCATAGATCTTGAAAAGAAAATAACAAAAACTAACCTTCAACAAATCTTGCATGAAAATTTTCTTGAAGAAAAGAAAAAAAAATAAGAAAGAACTAAAAGAGTTTTGAATATCTTTAAATTTCCTATAGCTCTAAAATATTTCTAAATAGCTCTGAATTTTCTGAATCTTTCCTTTTCCTGTAGGGTATTTATAGGGTTTTGAGAGAGAGGTGTGATAGGGTTTGGAGTCCTAGGGTGATAAGGCTCAGATAACTTAAACAACTGGGGTTGCAGAATTTAGGTGAGACTGGGATATGAGTGTGGTGTTTAAACCAATAGGAAGAGAGGGAGAGGGGGTGGCACCAATAGGGAGTGAGGAAGAGAGTGGGGCCGAGTGGGAGAGAGAGTTTGCATGGGAGAGGGAAAGATGCGTGGTAGGGTTTGGAGTCCTACGGTGATAAGGTTCAGACAACTTAAAAACCTGGGATTGGGGAATTTGAGTGAGACTGTGATATGGGTGAGGTGTTTCAACCAATAGGAAGAGAGAAAAAAGGGACAGCACCAATAGGGAGTGAGGAAGAGAGTTGGGCCAAGGGGAGAAAGTTTGTACGGGAGAGGGATGGTGAAAAATATATTTTTTTTTATTTTAATTTTCAAAAATTAAATGGATCTTATTTAAAATTCCTAACTAGACTTTCTTAGGCTCATGAGGCCCAATTAAACTTAATTAGGTCTATTTAAGAACTATCCATATTAAATTTAAACAAAACAAAATTTTTTTTAAATTTAATTAAATTAATTTCTCAAAAATATATATATATTTTTTTCAAGATCATGCTACGAAATTAATAATTAAGCTCTACACCTCTAATTACATTTTACGGTCATATAATTTTTCATCATCGGGTTCCTCACAGTCTCAATACACATACTCATAATAAATCACAAAATAAGGGTCTACAGTACTTTACACATTGCTATCCTAAGCATAATCTAAAGATTAAAAAATAAAATTTTCTTAAATATTTACTATAAAAATATACAACAAAAATAACATTTAAGTTTCTAAAACTCGTTAAAACTGGTTATATAAATTATTTTTCGCTATTTAATTATGTTCAAAACCAATTTTATATCAATAATTAAATGCTATAAATTTTTTATTATTACTTCTTTCATGTCATTTTAGATATCTCAATTTTCATTTTCATTTTCATTTTTTTCACCATTATTTTATTATATTTTATTGTTGAATCATTTTTAGGTCATACAAATTAATTCAAATCAAATTGTTAATTAACTCTCGATTTTAAATGATTTTAAAAGTAATTTAAAATTTTGTATCAATTAAAATAAATTGAAAAAATTGCCAAAAAAAATCCTATACTTATAAATTTTTTACAATTATATCCCATAATAAAAAAATTATCAATTAAACCCTGAAATTTTTAACTCTTACCAATTGTACCCTATCGTAATGTGACGTTGCATTGGACGTTGCAGTTGACATGGTGTCTCTGTGGCATTTGATGTGGCTTTCCGTTACCATCATTGAGATAACAATTTTGTTAATGGTAGGGTAGAATTAATAAGAGTTAAAAAGTTTAGGATTTAATTAACAATTTTTATAATAAAGAGTAGAATTGAAAAAATTTAAAAAGTATAAAATTTTTTTGCCGGTTATCCTTAATAAAAAATAATTTTATACCTCAAAAAATTTTTAAAATTATTCATAAATTTCATATTTAAAAAATATTATAAAAATTAAAAACTTATTTTACTTTTAAAATATTTTGATATGTATTATTTATTTATTTTATAATAATATGATTATTTTTTATTGCTATAAATAAATATTTTCTTGAATAATTATTTAATTTTAATTATAAAAATTATAATATAATTTTATTATAAAAGTAATTATTTCATATTCGATAACAATTAAGAAATAAAACTTTATTTACAAAAGAAAATAATACAAAAATAACTTAAATTTATTTTTAAATCTTAATCAAAATTTGGAAATGCGTAAAACTAGTTTTTCAATTCTCTGCAATTTCCATGTATATAAATATAAAATTTTATTTCAAATTTTCTAAAAAAATTATGTCAATTTTACAAGTAAACATGCCTCAAATATCTTCCCCGCCAACATCATCATCATATCATCTCATCTCAATTTTCAAAGGGCCATCAGTGGCGGAGGAAGGCGTCTCTTCACATCTCAATCGGTGAGAGTTCGGTCACGGCAAGAAATGTTAGATTTTGCATTAATAATTTTTACTCTAAATTGTCATAAATTTATTAAATAATATATAAATTATTGCATATTATTATTATTATAGTTATAAATATTTTATAATAAAATTAGACTTGTTGAAAAAAATATTATTATTATTAACAATTATTGTAAATAATTATTATCATATATTTTTAATATACCATTAATAATAGTTGCCTATGTTGTTGTTGTATGTTAATTTTAGACAACAAAATCATTGTTTTTAAAAAAATTTTATTGTTAATTCTAACCTTTATAGTAATGGGTTTATTTTTAAAATTTTACTCAAAATAACAAGTCTGTTAACTATATTAGGTATAACTTCTTTTTTTTTTTTTTGCCTTTCTCGTAATCTCACATTGATATATCATTATTGTCAGTCATGTATTGAAAAACCATATAAAAGTATTAGCATATTCATGAGAAACAAGTGCACTACTTAATAGAATTGAGTGGTTGTGCTTATTAACTCTAACAATAGTTGCAAATGGCGTTCTGTAACGATTGATGAGATATATCATATATATCAACACTTACAGCATTACAAACTCTTCGTAAATTGTTATGTTACAAGGATGCACCCAAAACAAATTAGTAAGTCTTTGTTATTTGTATCAATCAATGCAAAAAAAAAAAAAAAAGTCTATTCTTATATTATATTAAATTCTTAAAAGCATCACATTTATGCAATTAGTATTATCATCCTCGAGTCTCAATCTTCTTCTTTTTAACATATTTGTGATAATTTTTTGGCAGACAAACTTAACTTCTTAGGCCTTCTAGCTTGCACTCTTGAGAGTCTTTTGCTTGGTCTTATTCCTGCAATGTCATTGATTTCAAGCTTTCTTTTCATACTCAAAGATAAATTCTTATGTACACATGTTAACCGAGCCATATGAGGGTCTAAATGCCATATGAGGGTCTAAATCATGGTTATGCTAAGTCTCCAATTTCACAATCTCTTATCTCAACTTATTGGCACCTTCATTTATATTTTCCTTGCGTATAAAAAATTTCAATGAAAACTTCATTTTCTTTTCTATCATTCTTACAGTCAAGCTGATCTTTTATTGATGGAAGATAAAAAATTGACATATTCAAGTTGATTTGGATTTTGTGTAGTAGAAAAGAAGTTGAATGATTTCTATAACGTTTAAATCAATTTATATAATAGATTAATTTGAAAGAAAGAAAAAGTTTTTATTGTTATTTGCTTAATAATTGAAAAGCAAATGAAGAGAAAGTGCAAAGAAAGTATTCATTTGATCCATTTGTTGCCCATGATGCATAGAAATATTGTTGACTTTTCACCCTATTGAGAAAGTTGATTTGAGAAGCAATACATAATAATAAATAATATTTTTTTCTAAGAATATTAGTAGTAAATTAGCCTCCATAATGGTTTATTAATGAGTTTTGCTTGAAAGATGAGATTGCTAGACTTTAATTTAGGTTCCAATAATGTGTATATCAATTTAATTAGATTTAATTTGAAATTAAATGATTATTCAAAATTAGTAAAATATATGATTTATAAAGAAAAATGATGAATGTTGATTATTGTTTGATAAAAGTATAGTTTATAATTTTTTTTATTAATTATAATAATTTTACGACTATTTATATTTTAGCCCCTCCATGTTTAATCTTGTTTTGCCCTTAAGTATTAGCATCGTCATGAGAAAAAAGTGCGCAACCTAATGGAATTTATTGACTGTGCTTATTAACTCCAGTAGTGCTTGCAAATGACATTCTATAAGGATTAATAAGTATGTCGTATCAACACTTACAACATCATATAACTCTTTATATACTATTATGCTATAATGATACACCTAAAAGAAATTAGCAAGTCTTTGTTCCTTACTTGTATCAATCAAGCTTATCCTTGTGTTATATTTTTAAGAAAATCATATTTATGCAATTAACATCATCATCCTTGAGTCTCAATCTTCTTCTTTTTAATATATTTGCGACAATTTTTGTCACGACCCAACCTATGGGCCGGACCGGCACTAGGACCTGGGCCAGCCTAAAGCCCCCGAGGCCCGTAGTAAGCCTAACTATTCATTAACCCAATTCTAAGGCCCATTTGGGCCCAATTTCAAGAAACTAACCGGACAGAGTCCGGCCATAAAGTGGACCTTTCAACGGGGAGTTTTTGACTCACCCGACCTGTAAACACAATATACAATCCATTGGGGAGCTCAGCTCACTCTTCACATACTCATATCATCATAAAGATAAATGGGAGCTCAGCTCCCTCATCCAGTCCATCAAACATGCATATAATAATTTTACAGGTCCACAATAAGAACTTATATTACAAGCCCAATTTAAATGAAGGTTTCTAACACATGCGGAAATTCTAGAAATTCATAGAATTACACAAATATTAATAAACGACCTGCGAGGGAGAAAAGCAGGTTAACCTCAAAAATATCCTCCTGTGGCCTGAAAAATATTGAACAGGAGTGAGCGTTCGACTCAGAGAGTAAAATATCAATTTTAACCATAATCTCTATAACTATCTAACACTAGTGCACCTTGTAGAGTGAAATGCAACATCAATAACATTTTCACATCATAACATCAAAAAGGTAATTTGGAGCACTCACGCACCCTGTAACATCAATCATAATATATGGGAGCTGATCCCCTATACAGCCCTCTTAAATCCAACCTGGTGCCAGCGAAGAACTCAAGCCGGACTTTCGCTTAATAAACCAAATCGGGGGTCCCAGCGAAGAACTCAAGCCGTGACTACCCCCCGAAGGATCGGGTCCCAGCGAAGAACTCAAGCCGTGACTACCCGTCCTATCCATAGTCCACACCACATCACACGCACGCCAACGCACGCACACTGCTCCAAATTACCACAACAACATCCATGGCACGTTAACAGTTATGAATGCAACATAAATCGTGCCTAGAGTTTAACTACATAAATATATGCATATAAGTGATGCATGGGCATGCTGAACATATAATAATATCGAAATTACAATTAAAATTAATATTTTACTCACAGACTTGACGGTGGTCACTGAGGCGGCTGGGCGGAGGAAGAAGGCTGTCCCGGCTCACCTGACAATTTTATTACAATCATTTAATAAATTTGACTCAATACAAACAAAGAAAAAGACCAAATACGTCCTAAGTCGTGCCGAAAATCCGGCAGAGTCTCCCCTATACCTAGGACCTACCCAACCTGCAAAATGGCTCAAAACACACTTCTATATTTACAATCCATATATCCACAGCTCAATCATATCACACAGCCCCTCCTGGGCCCATCAAATCAATCATCCATCACAATATGTAAAATTTCAATTTAGTCCTTATAATTGACCATTTTTGCAAAAACTGCCCAAATAAGCTCTAAAAATTCTAAAACTTTGCCCCGCGGTCCTTAGCAATATTACTAAGCTATTGCAAAAAGAATCATAATTTTCTAAGCTACCACGAATATTTTATGGATTTTTAATCCTATTTAAGCACTAGAAAATTACGAAAAAGCAAGGTTCGGGTTTACCTTTGCCGATTCCGACTTCGGGGACGCGCTCGGGACGTCTGACAATGGGGGGATAGCCAAAACCTCGATCCAATTCGGAGACTTTTCCGGTAACGGGTCTGTCTGGCCGGAAATTCACAGACCCGGACAACTGTCGAATTTCCGCGAATTGAGGATACCTACACGAAGCCCATAACACGGGGGTTAGCACATAAATTTTTCAGAATTTTCTAAGCTCATTTAATGCTCGGAAAAACACTGCGAAGTTCCGTGGGACCCACCGAAAAACGGTGTCGGAAAAATTCAAAATTTATGTCGCCGCGAAGCTCTCGACGAGTGGAGCGCTCGGGTACTCTCGGTTTTCTCGTGGGGTTTACGGTTTGTGAGAAATCTAGCCCAAAAGTCAAAATGGGCTAAAACTTCCCGGGCAAAAATTGGACAAACCGCTCGATGGATCTCGGCGTTCTTGGTGTCTATGGAAAGCTCTCATCGAGTAGATGAGTTTAGACACAAGACCCGGTCCGATTGGTGGTCGGATCGGCCGAATTTTGGCCGGGAAGTCCAGGCGTCGCGCGCGCGCTGCGCGTCCTTTCTGAGGCCGTTTTCCGGCATTCCAGGCGGCGGCCGGCCGTGGGGGAGGGCCGAGGTGGGGCGCCGGCGAGGTGGGGAGGCAGGGGAGGTGGCGGCGCGGCAAGGGGAGGAGGGAGGAGGGAGAAAAGAGAGAGAGAAGGGGAGGAGGTCGACGCGCGCGGGAGGAAGAAGGAAGAAAAAGAAAAGGCCGGTCCGATTCGATCGGTTCGATTCGGACGGTCCGATTCAGGATACAAAATTTTGAATTTTTACTCTGGCTCGGGACCGAAAACGAGGTCCAAAAATTCCGAAAAAAATCTAGAAAACTCAAAAAAATTCGTAAACTCCAAATATATTTTTAGTTTTGCCACGTGGTCTTTAAATTAATTTTTAAAAATCATCAAAGTTTATATTTTCGGAAAATCGAACCCGATTTTTAAAATCCGAAAAATCTCAAATAATTTCTTAAAATTTAATTAAAATTAAAATATCAATAATACTCATAAAATAATAAAATTTAAAATTTTGGGGTGTTATAATTTTTTAGTAGACAATTTAACTTTTTAGACTCTCAAGCTAGTTCTTTTAAGAGTTTTACTTTTGCTTGGCCTTGTTCCAGTAATGTCATTGATTTCAAGCTTTTTTTTCATACGCGAAGATAAACTATATGCACTTGCAAGGTTATGTCAAGTCTCCAATTTCACTATCACTAAACTTATTAGCACCTTCAATTACATTTTCATTGTGTCTAAAAATTTCAATGAAAACATCATTTAATTTTCTATCATTCCTACGGTCAAGCTTATCTTTTATTGATGAAGGAAACAAAATTGACATATTCAAATTTGGATGGTCGAAAAGAAGTTGGATAATCTCTATAATGTTTACATCAATTTAATTTAAAGATTAGTCTGTGAAAGAAAAGTTATTTTAAAAGCAATCGAAGAGAAAGAGTATAAGAATAAAAAGACTGCAAAGAAAGTATTCATATGATACATTTGCTGCCCATAACGCATAGAAATATTGCAGACTTTTCATCCTGTTGAGAAAAGCTGATTTGAAGAGCAATAAATAAATAATAAATAATATTTTTTCTAAGATTATTAATAGTAAATTAGACTTTATGACGGTTTATTAATGATGGTTTGCTAGACTTGAAATTTATGTTAATGTGCCTTGCCTCCACCTATTTTTATCCATTGTATTTAAGTTTTATATTATAATTAAGAAAATCATTATATAACTTTATTTTTATAAAAATATATTAGTAATTAATTAAATTATTTTTTATCTTATTTAATTATTCATTATATAAATATTTATTATAATTAACAGAGATAAAAAAGTAAAACTCTTCTTATTTTTTAAAAGCAATAAATAATTAAAAAAATTTTAAATGTGATAAATAGAAATAGATAAAATGAGTATTTTAATATAATATAATTTGACATTAAATGATTATTGTCCTTTACATTTATTTAATGGGTTGACAAATAATGCGTATCTAATTTCTTCATTAGGCGGCTGCAAAGGGTGGACCTTATAAACCCACAACATCTATGATAAGTGACCGTTTATCTTCAAGCTTTTTATTAAAGAGAATTACAAGAATTATGTATTTTTATATATAATTAAAAATAAATTAAAATATAATTATTAACTTTAAGAAAATATACACTTTAATATTTTATTATATTTTATCTATAAGTATCAATATAAATTTTTAAATTTTAATCTTTTGCTTTTTTTAGATGAAAGTATGAGAAATGTAAGTAAAAATATGTAAAAATTCATAAATTAAAATTCTAATGGATGGAAATAGTGGGATAAATTAACTATAGTAAAATTAAGAAATTAAATTAAGGATCATTTAATTTTTTTTGAAAAAGTAATTATTTAAATTATTGTTAAAAGAAATTGATTATTATCATACACTATAACAAATTTTAAAAATAACTAAAAAAATTATCGACCACAGAATTTCGTTAGTAATTTATCGATGATTTATTGACTTTTTACAGAGGAAAAAGAGAAAAAAAATCTAAATCAATTTGCACCGATAAAATTACCGACCGATTACCAACAAACTCATTATCTACAATGCAATTTCACAGGTATAAGTGATGCCTAATATTGACAGTAAAATTAGCAACTAAATAAAAAAAAATACCGACAAAAAGATTCATTAGTAATTACTGACGAAAAGATTCATTAGTAATTACCGACTAATTCATATTAAGTTGGTAATATTAAAAAGAAAATTAAAAAGAAAAATAAAAAAACTTAAAAAATTTTACTTATAAAAATTTTTCGTTGGTAATTACTAATGAACTCGTTTTTTGTAAGTAATATTAAGAAGAAAATAGAAATTAAAATTTTAAAATAAATACCTATGAAAATTTTTCATCGATAATTACAAACGAATCATATTTGATCGGTAATACTAAAAAAAATAAAAAAGAAAACTTTTAAAAAGTTTAAAAAATTTTACCTATGAAAATTTTTCATCGGTAATTACTAACGAAACATATTTAGTTGGTAATACTAAGAAGAATATAGAAACAAAAATTTTAAATTTTCACCTATGAAAATTTTTATTCGGTAATTATCAACAAACTCGTTTTTTGTATATAATATTAAAAAAAATAAAAAATAAAATTTTAAAATAAATACCTAAGAAAATTTTTAATCGGTAATTACCAACGAACCATATTTAATTTATAATACTAAAAAGAAAATAGAAATGAAAAATTTTTAAAAGCTTAAAAAATTTTACTTATGAAAATTTTTCATTGGTAATTAGCAACAAACTTTTTTTTAAGGTAATATTAAGAAAAAAATAAAAAATAAAATTTTAAAATAAATACTTATAAAAATTTTTATCGGTAATTACTAACGAACTTATTTTTGGTCAGTAATATTAAAAAAGAAATAAAAAATAAATTTTTTAAAATAAATTACTTACGAAAATCTATTGTCTGTAATTACCAATGAACCGAATTTAGTCGGTAATACTAAGAATAAAATAGGAACAAAAAATTTTAAAAAGTTAAAAAAATTTTACCTACGAAAATTTATTTTGTCAGTAATTATCAACAAAACATATTTAGTCAGTATTATTAAGAAGAAAATAGAAACAACAAATTTTAAAAAGCTTAACAAATTTTACTTATGAAAATTTTTCGTCAGTAATTACCAATAAACTCGTTTTTTTGTAGGTAATATTAAGAAGAAAATAAAATAAATACCTACAAAAATTTTTTATCGGTAATTACCAACGAACCATATTTAGTCAATAATACTAAAAAGAAAATAGAAACTAAAAAATTTTAAAAAAACTTAAAAAATTTTACCTACAGAAATTTTTCATTAGTAATTATTAACGAACTAATTTTTTATAAGTAATATTAAGAAAAAAATAAAAAATAAAATTTTAAAATAAATACCTATGAAAATTTTCGTCGGTAATTACCAATAAACTTTTTTTTTATTGGTAATATTAAAAAAGAAATAGAAAATAAAATTTTTAAAATAAATTGATACAAAAATCTATCGTCGGTAATTATTAACGAATTATATTTAGTCAATAATATTAAGAAGAAAATAGAAATGAAAAATTTTAAAAAGTCTAAAAATTTTTACCTACAAAAATTGTTCATCGGTAATTACTAACAAACTCGATTTTATCAGTAATTTATCGGTAAATCACAAAAAGTGTGAAATTCTCACATTATTTGTGAATAGATAGGAGATGAGTAAGTTTCCCTATAAAAAGAAAAATACTTCTCAACATAGACTAATTGTGGCATAACTACTATGTGAGCCTACTTTGAGCCTCACTAATAATTTTTTTTAAAATCATTTAAATTTTAAAAAATTAAAAAATAATTTTACATTTAAATTAAAATAATTAATATTTAATTTAAAAATAATAAAAATTTTAAAAATTAATTAAAATTAAAATTTTAAATTAAATGTAAAAATTAAATTAAATTTAAAAGTCAATTTAAATTAAAAAGTAAAAAATTAAATTAAAAAATGTGGAACAAAAGTTAGTTACGAAAAGTTATCGTTAGTAATTACCTATGATAATTTATTATTATCAGTAATTACCAATAAAAAAATTGTTTATAATAATTGATAATTTATAAGCGTACAATCTCCCATGAAATTACTTATAAAAAAAAAATCCTAATTTACCTACAAAATAATTCGTCAATAAATTTAGTGATAATATTTTTTTCATTAATAAAAATTACATGTGCCAGAAGTTGTGGATGAAAAAATTTTGTTAGTAATTCATCGGTAATCTTGATTACTAACGAAACATAGACATATTTGATCAATAATTTTTTTAGTTATTTTTTTATTTTCTTGTAGTGATATACATGTCTCTTTTTCTTTTACTTAATTGTTTACATAATTATATTTTTTAAAAAAAATTGTAGAGTAGTATATTCTATTATATCCCAAAAATAATTAAATCTTAAAAAAAATCAACTTAAAAATGGTTGAGGTACACTTTTATTTACTCCTATAAGCTTTGACATGTCAACATAATTCCAACTAATAATGCTAGAATATTGTAGAGTGTGCTTTCTATCAAAAAGACTGAATTAAATGCTCTGTCAATATGATCAAATTTTTTAAATTAAGATAATTGTTATTATATTTTGAATAATTGATTTATCTTAAATTTTCTTATATAAAATTGTAATAGCATGAAATTTTATAATAAAAAATTATGTTCTCTTTTCATTTAATGAAAATTTTATTTTTTATTTTTTTTTAAATGCTGGCCTCTTTTTATTTAGCAAATTAATTTAATTTAATTAGTTTAATATTTTTTATATAATAAAGACTCAATAAACAAAATAATAAATAATAAACAACATAGTAAAAAGTAAATTTGATGAAATTTTTCATTTTTTACATTTTGAAAATAAAAAATTCATCAGATTATTTCTAATTAATATTAATTTAATTCCCTTCGTGTCCAAAAAAAATATTAATTTAATGTTTTAAGTATATTGCTAATTACAATTTTATATTTAAAAAGAAAAATCTTTAGATTTTATGGCAATTAACCTCTCAATGAAACAAAACCCATCTTTAATCACTTGTTATTCTTAACATCTACAAATTTAAAAGGTCAACTTTCTCAATTAATTAAATAAATAGGATAAATAATTTTCTTTTCTCTTTCATAAACAACTAGTTTTATAGGTGGAGATCTATTGGCATCAAGTGAATACAGTTCAGTGGGTAAATATCATACCCAAATCTCTTCAACCTATAACCTTTGAATTATTATACTATAAAGAGTTTGAATTGCGACTCTATTAATCGTTTAAACTTTTAACACGATAGTAAATGTTGGATATTAGCACTAAGCGAAGATAACTCAATGGCGAGATTATTGTGTTAGTTAATACTCTTTACATTTTTACAAAGTAACAGATTTTAAGATGTTTCATTAAGTCAGACTATACGAGTAGGTAATTATTATACTATTTACATAAATTATATAATATTAAAATAAACATAAAATGCCTTATAAGTACAATTTGTTTGATTTTATATATATATATATATATATATATATATATATATATATATATAGTAAAAATGATTTAATTAAAGGATATATGTAATATAAATTTGATTTTTTTTGACAAGTATGAATTTGATTTTATATGAAAATAAATTTAATAATATTAAATTAAATATTTATATCAAAGTATGTGTAGAATAAATTAATGTGTGCATAAGTGTATGAATTTAGATATAAAATATTTAGTTTAATGGTTATTAAACTAATTTTTACACAAAATCAAGCTTATAATAGTGGCATGTTTAATTAAATAAACATTAAATAACACAATAAAAATGAATATATATTAAAATTATCACAATTTTAATAAGGAGTGTGTTCTTGTTTTGTGTGTGTTTTCCTTAAGAAAAATAAAATAAAATATTACATTCATATGTATTTATCTATAATATATATAAAAATAGAAACGATGGGATCAATTTTTATACGGACTAAAATATTTTTTATTTTTTATATTATTTATAAAATTAAAAAATTAACAGTACAACACTATAATTACTGTAATGTATTTGATAATCATACATAATCATATTAATATATAATGTGTGTAAAACTCTATTTTTTTTTCTTTTTGATATTAGGTTGTCATGGTATTAGTGACATTGTTTTACTTATTTTTATTATGTCATTACTACATGAACATTTTTAAATAAAATTACAACAAAAAATCTCCCTCTCTCTTTGTTTAGAGAGAAAATTTCTCGAGTTTTTCCTTTCTTCTAAGACACTGGGTCTAGTCGTCGCCAGGGTTCATCAACTCTCTCTCGCCCTATGGGTGGAGGATGGCTCTCCTTCACCCTCTCTAGATATTGTGTAACACTCCCTTAATCTGGTGGGGTTGTATATATTGTTTTAGGTTTGTTTTGTTGCTTGCAAGACTATGCTAAGTTGAGAGGGTATTCGAGAAACTTGCGAAGATTGTAGGCCTTCTGGGCAACGAGGTGGTGTCTTACCGTGAATGCAGTTCTATTTATTGAGTTCAATTTTAATGGACTAAGGGCAAATCAAGCATTGGTGCTTTCTTTTGGGTTTGATGGTGTAAGGGTTTTTGCTTAGGGGTGATTATTACCTCATTAGGTTCAAAGTTAGCTTGTAAGGCAGAATGGGTTGCCGAGAGGTTCGCCCCCTCCTTCCTCCACGTTTTTGAGATGCTCTGATGGTGTGTTGTTTACCTTGGCCTGAGGTTTTGGTTCAACTACCTTGAAGCTCTGAAAGATGACAATGGTTAGAAGAGTTTCTTTAATCTTCGGATGCATGGCAATAAGAGTAGGAGACTGTTTTTGTTAGGGGGTGTTTGGTTCACCTGTTGGGTGCAGCTGATAGCTGATTGACACCCAAACAGGTGAACTAGAGTGTTTGGTAAGTTTTAAAAAATAAAGCTGATAGCTGATGGGTAGCTGATATGATACCCATCAGCTGCAGTTTGTATCAGCTCTATTTTTAGAGCTGTTTCTCCCTGATAGCTGATTTGATTTTATTTTTTATTTTGACCATATTATCCTTTTTTATTTAACCCGAAAATAATATTATTAATACTTTTGTATTTTTTATTTATAATTTTAACATTTTAATTAACACATTTCAATTTTGTTAAAATACTTTTTATTAATAACATAAAACATAAAATATTTATTTATATCTAAAAACTTAAAATTAATTATAAGTTTTTCCTTTATCAACAATAATAATTACTTTATTATTTTATTTATATTTTTTAAATTATTTAATTATTTTTAAAAAAATTTAATTATTTTCTTATTTCAATTATAAAATAAATAATATAATATAATAGATTAATAATTATATTTTTATTTTAATAATATAATAAATGATATAATATATTAATTTAATAATTATATATTTAATTTAATAATAAAATAAATAATATAATATAATAAATTTATAATTTTTTATTTATTTCAATAATAAAATAAATTATATAACATATACCCTTATTGGTCATTTTACATATCAACAGCAACAGCTAAACATAGTTTTACGAAACACTTAACATAAATCAGCTATCATCAGCTACCAACTATCAACTACCAGCTAACAGTTATCAGCTGTATTCAACAGTTAAACCAAACAGACTCTTAGTCATTATTCGCTCTGGATGTTGTCTCCGAGATTGATGATTTGCTTGGTTGTAATGCTTTGGGTTACTGCTATCTCTATCATATTAGGTCAGAGTGTATGGGTCGAATACCCATTATAAATTAGGGTTTTATGTTAGTGGCCTTATAACACCCCTATTTGTATAGCCTGATATATTTCACTATTCCGGTGACCGGTGTTAGTCCGAACAATTAAGAGAAGTAGAACCACGTCTAAGACACCTACTTAAGCCCTGAACGCAAATAATTAGTAATTGCCAAATAGTTAAGTATAAATAAGAAAAACAGAACATAAGATGTTAAATGAGCCGAGAGTCACAGCGATGGGTGACCTTCTCGGGAAGGATTGCAAAGTGGATTTAAACTCAAATTTCGAACCGTAAAATGTGACACTGCGGTCCTTAGTACTATTGCGAACACAGTAGAAAAGAGAAAATCACAAAAAAGAAATGTTAAGCCAGTCAAATAATTAGGTCAGGAATCCGGAAGAAATATTGAATTATTTGCAAACTGGGTCGAACCGGCGATGGGCAATTTAGTCAATTAACCCCTAGAGTTGACTCCTGACCTAACTGTCAAATAAAATCGGAGAAAAGAAAATTTCGGGATGAAGAATTAAATTAAAGAACTAAGGAAAAATAAATGAAAAAAAAAGGAAAAGAAAAAGGTTATTACATCATGGGTGACATCAATGATGATGTCATAATTAAATTTATTTTTCCTACCAAATTTGACTAAGTTAAAATCCATTAATTAAGACAAAAATAACATATAAAAAAAAGCCACTCTCATCTTCCTCACTAAAACAGCTGGCTCCTCTCCCTCATTTTACCATGAAAGGAAACTCCATTAAAGCTTGAAACCAAGCTTTCTTCCAACTGCCTAACCCCATCTTGTCCACAATTTCCTAACAAAAACTTGTTATCACAACGTAAGAAAGTGATTGAGCAAGGAAGAAAGAGGAAAAGAGGAGAAGAATTGAAGATTTAACATCCAAGTTGAGGTTAGTAATTTAAGTTGAAAAATTCAGTTTATTATTTGTGTGTTTAGCTTAAGTAACCTAGAAATTAACTTACAATCAAAACAAAATCAAGCATGGTGGACCAAATAGAAATTCGGCCAGCAGTAGGTTAGGGTGTGAAATGATTGAATTTGATGTATGTGAATGGTTGGTTAAGTTAAATTATGTATGTAAACTATGGATTGATGTTTGGAATGCATTAGATTTGAATTGCATGAAAGTTAGGGTTTTGGACCTAGGGTTTGGGAGACAAAATTTTGAGAATTGGTCAAATGGTGTGTTTGACCTTGTTTGAGCTGAAAAATGGTCATGTATGACCAATTGTGGTGTGTTGCAAGTGTTGGAACCAAATGGAAATTCGGATTGGTTATGGACATTCTGCAGATAGTATGACCAAGGTCCCTTTCAGGGACCAAAACTGAAAATTTACCAATCCAATTGATATGAGGCCAATTGAGAATGAAACTAGACACAAAATGACACATTTTTCATTTAGGAATCATGCCCAAAAGTGACTAAAACTTAGTGAACAAATTGACTAAATCCAGATTAGGCAATCTGACCTGTACAAAAATGACCATTTCTGTTCATTTGGCCATAACTTGGGCTAGGCAGGTCTAAATGACCTAAAATTTTACCAGTAGAAAGCTGAGATATAGCCCTACAACTTTTATGAGGAATACAAGTTCAAATTATGCCCCTAACCAAGTCATTTAGCCACCCAAAATTAGTGACCTAAAACTGCCAGAACCAAGTTAGTGCCCAGAAAATTTGGGTTAGGCCAATCCGGCCAGCCATGTTCAAATGGCTATAACTTGAGCTACAAAACTTCAAATGAAGTGATTCAGAAAGGTAAATAAAGTTAAGACAATAAAGAATAATTTCTATGAAGAAAACTTAGTCAAATTCTAACAGCAACATGACCAATAGAACAGTACAAAATAGGACACCAAAATTAAAAATTTACAATTTTGCCTAAAGGACTTAAAATTTGAGAAAAGAACCAAAACCAACAAATTAGGTAACCAAAATGTGGTATGTGAGTGAAATTAGAATTTTCATACCTATTAAGCATTAGAAAGTCAATAAATTGACTTGAATAGTATCGTGAATAGTAACCCCGAAATATAAATTTTAAAAAACGTCAAGTTTAGCATATTAAAACTAGGTATAAGTATATTTGAATTTATTTTTGGAGTTATGATAAATTGTGATACTGAAACACTGTGAAACTGTGTGTTTCGGTGGAAAGGAATACCTGGAAAGAACCCGAGGCATCGAGTCAAGGTTAAGAGGCGACTCGTATAAGGTTTGTGCACAACATAAAATTTTTATAAATTTTCTTCTGCACATTGTTTTGAATGAATTGAGATATGAAATTGTGACACAATTGAATTGAAAAGTTTATTATGCTTTTGATTTAAATTGTTGAAAGATTAATTGTTTGTGTTTGAAATGGCAATAAATATTTAGGAAATTGTTAAGATAGTTTTGAAACCACAGTGTCATGACCATATATTTGAATACCTCACTAGCATGACTAGTGGAGGAAATCAGTTTCGAATTTTGATTCCTTCTTTGGCTGAAGTGTTGAGGTGTGTGCCAGTAGAAGAAGAAAAATAATGGGTTCCCATATATTTGAGCTAGCTAGCCTTGTGTTGTGACTTCTCCTTAGCCTCTGGCTACTGAGATGATATTTGTTTTGAATGGCATGATATAACTGTGTGTTTTTATGAAATTGTTTTGAGGCTTTCGAAATAAAATTGTTGGATTAAAATCTTGTAAATCATGTTTGAAATTTATATCTCACGTTTAGTTTAATTTTTGAATAAGTGTGATTTAAATTCTGCATAAAGATTATTTTAGTATGTTATGCACCACTGAGTCATAGTACTCAGCGATGGCTGTTATTGCTGTCGCAGATATAGAGACTAGAGGAGCAGCAGAGTGAGCTGCTAAGGATTGTGGAGCCACCTTCCCTGAAGTTTTATCGGGTATATTTTATATACCCTGATTGTAAAAATTATTTTGATGTACGTAATGTATGTAAATGTAGGAAATGGTCATGAGCAGTTGTATAAAGCTTGTAATTAATTTTGGTTTGGATTTTTCCTAATGTAAATTTTTGGAATGATGTATATAAATTGTTTTATCTTTATTGAAATATGAATAGAAATATTTTGTTTTAATTTAAATGAAATTGAATTATAGTATTTCGATGATGTTGAATTTTGAAAATTGAGAAATGATGTTGAAATTAGTTGGGATGGATGTTGAATTGATGAAGTTGTTGAGATAAATTATTGGAAGTGCTTTTTTTACAGGTATTTGAAGAACTGTTTTTTCAAAATACAGACGGCACTTTGCCGAAATTTTTATAAAATTTACGGAAAAATAAAATGGGACAAAAATCTTAACTAGTTTTCAAACTCTAATTAAATATTTTGATACCTATTAGAAAATGCTCACCACTTATAAAAAGTAAGAAAATTGTTTTAAAATCCCTTGTAGAGTACTTAATGAGTTATCGGTAGGTGAAGTTCGGTAGTTCATTAGGTATTCTAAAGGATCATGTTATGCCTTACAGAGGGGTAAGGTGTGACATGTTTTAGTGGTATGAGAGCAAATTTTTGAAGTATGTTTTAACTTGTGAATTTGTGTCTTTTCTTTGTTAAGTACAATTGCTCAATGTCCTTATTCGTTACATACAGCGCATTACATCATAAATATGAACTAACGGAGGGAAATCTCCTTGTATTATTTGTTCAGGAGATATCCTACTCCAGACTGTTATGGAAGAAGGGGGATCGCTCAATTGAGCAATCTGTTGAAGCTGAGGCACAAGGGGAAGCCCCAGCTCTACAGAATGTTAGTGGGTTAGTGGCATCAGCCCCACAAATGCTGCCGTTTCTTACACAGTTCGCACAGCAGATGGCGGCAATATTTTAGCAAATGGCTGGGGGTATGCCTGCTCAAGCTCCACCCCAGACTACTGTGGTGCAACCTCAAGCTCTAGTCAGACAGTATGACAAGCTGTTGAAATATGGGGCGACAGATTTCAAGGGTACAGTAGACCCTTTAGAGGCAGAGCAGTGGTTAGAAAGAATGGACAGAGTGTTCAAGAAGCTACACTGCCCAAAAGAGCTGAAATTTGAATACTCAGTATCGCTACTGCAAGGGGATGCGTATGATTGGTGGAAGACCATCCCCCACAGCTTGGCTGAACCACCAGTACTGACCTGGGATGACTTCATCAGAGAGTTCAGACAAAAATACGTCCCAGATGCATATGTTGATCAGAAACTATAAGAATTTCTGAGTCTAAAATAAGGCAATAGATCAGTGGCAGAGTATGAGAGGGAGTTCTCCCGCTTAAGCCACTATGCTGGGAGTCTCCTTTCTACTAGCAAGGAAAGGTGCAAGAAATTTGAGACGGGTTTGAAGCCCAGCCTACGGATGCAAGTAGTGGGATTCAGACACGGTAATTTCTCAGAGCTCATTTCTCAAGCACTTGAGTTGGAAAGAATTGAATCAGAAGCGACCCCAGCAAAAGAAAAATCAGAGAAAGCTGAAAAATCAGAGAAAGACTAGGGGGGGAAGTCAGTAAAGCAAAGTCCTAGTGGTACCTCTGGAAAGAAGAAGAAATTTGGGGGACCTAACAGAGGTCGAGGTGGAAGGTTTGGAAGGGGCAGATTCTCTGAATAGAGACCCCCTAGGTCTGGTCAGCAGTCGAGCAGGGGTTCACAACCTCCCTGCCCCTGTGAGACTTATGGCAAGATTCATGGGGGAGAATGCTATTGGGCAACAGGAGCCTGTTTTAACTGTGGAGGCAAGGGCATCTTGCTAAAGACTGCACTAGTGCTCCTAGATTTGGTCCAGCTCCTACTACTGCAGAAGGATCTATTCAGAGTCCTACTACCAGAAGTTCACAACCAGTTGGCAGAGGAAGAGGCAGAGGTAGAGGCAATGTTTCGGGCAGTCAAGGTACTGTTGGTCAGTCAGCACAAGAAAGTGCTTCAGCCAGGGTTTAGACGATGAGACAGCGAGAAGAAGCTGAGACTTTCGATGTTGTAGCCGGTACATTCTCTATCTTTGATCAAAAAGTATTTGTGTTGTTTGATCCGGGTTCAACCCACTCATATGTTAGTGCTAGCATAGTCAGTTCACTTGCTGTTTTGTGTGTCAAAATGGGTTTTGAAGTGCTAGTAACTAGTCCATTAGGACAAGAGGTTCGAGTCAACAGAATCTATAGAGACTGTCCTTTGGTGATCTAAGGACATGTTTTTCTATCAGATTTGATTGAAATGCCCTTCAGAGATTATGATATTATCTTGGGCATGGATTGGTTAGTCAGGCATTACGCCATGATTGACTGTAGACTGAAGACAGTCACTTTTGGTCTCCCTCTGTACGATAATGTCGTAATACATGGGAAGAGGTATTTACTGCCATCAAACATCATTTCGGCTGCACTAGCCAGAAGGATGATCAGAAAGGGGTGTGAAGCATACTTGGCACATGTGATAGACACCCAAGTGGGGAGTCCACCACTGAGGGACATCCCTACGGTATGTGACTTTCCGGATGTGTTTCCTGATGAATTTTTAGGATTGCCTCCAGAAAGAGAAGTGCAGTTTGAGATTGATGTTATGCCAGGTGTAGACTCAATCTCTATAACACCATATAGAATGACACCTGCAGAATTGAAAGAGTTGAAAGTGCAGTTGCAAGAGCTGCTTGATAAGGGCTTTATCCACCCCTGTGTGTCACCTTGGGGAGCGCCAGTGTTGTTTGTTAAGAAGAAGGATGGCACTCTCCACTTATGTATTGACTATCGGCAGTTGAATAAGGTGACAATAAAGAATAGATATCCATTACCCCGCATTGATGACTTGTTTGATCAGTTGAGGGGTGCAGCTGTGTTCTCCAAAATTGACCTAAGATTAGGTTATTATCAACTGAAAGTACAAGAGCAGAGTATTCCTAAAATTGCCTTCAGAACCCGTTATGGCCATTATGAGTTCTTGGTCATGCCATTCGGGTTAACTAATGCTCCGGCTACTTTTATGGATCTGATTAATACTGCTGCACCATACCTCGATCAGTTTGTTGTGGTATTCATAGATGATATATTGGTCTATTCGAGGAGTGCAGAAGAGCATGATAGACATCTGCGGATTGTACTGCAGACTTTGAGGGAGAAACAGCTATACGCCAAATTGTCGAAGTGTGAATTTTGGCTGAAAGAAATATCTTTCTTGGGGCATGTAGTATCAGTAGAGGGCATCAAGATAGATCCAAGTAAGATAGAAGCTGTCCTTTATTGGAGGCCACCCAGAAATATCACGGAGATTCACAGTTTTTTGGGTTTAGCTGGATACTACTGTCGATTTGTGAAGTGATTCTCCATGTTGGTATCTCCATTGACTAAGCTACTTCGAAAAGATGTGAAATTTCAGTGGATGGATAAATGTCAACAGAGTTTTGATGAATTAAAGAGATTTTTTTACTGAGGCTCCAGTCCTGACTTTACCTACTCCGAGTAAAGAATATACAGTTTACAATGATGCTTCTCACAATGGGTTAGGCTGTGTATTGATGCAAGATCGAAATGTCATTGCCTATGCATCATGCCAGCTAAAACCGCATGAGAGGAATTATCCGACACATGATTTGGAGCTTGCAGCTATAGTGTTCGCTCTTAAGATCTGGAGACACTATTTGTATGGGGAGAAGTGCTATATCTATACAGATCATAAGAGTTTGAAGTATCTGGGCACTCAGAAGGAGTTGAATTTGAGACAAAGGAGATGGTTAGAGTTGATAAAAGACTATGATTGTCTAATAGACTATCAGCCAGGGAAAGCTAATGTTGTGGTTGACGCCTTAAGTCGCAAGACTATGGCAAGTCTTAGAGTTTCTCCTTTTTCTATGGTACATGAGTTGAGATCATTACATGCCAGCTTAGAGATTAATGATGAGGGGCAGACAGCAGTTGCATGGCATGTACAGCCAGTGTTGATTGATCATATCGTAATGGTCGCCGTAATAATCAAAAGTATCGTGTCGTTGGAAGAAGTTCAGCAGGGCAAGAAACCAAAATTCTCAATAAGAGATGATGGCCTACTGTTACACCAGGGCAGAATGTGTGTTCCTAATGATGTTGATTTGAGGAAGATCATTTTGAAGGAAGCACATGAGTCTCCTTTTGCCATGCACTCTGGTGGCACAAAAATGTATAGAGGGCTAAAGGAGCATTACTGGTGGATGGGTATGAAAAGAGATGTGGCACAATTTGTTTCCAAATGCCTAACTTGTCAGCAAGTGAAGGCAGAGCATCAAGTACCAGCTGGTTTGTTACATCCACTACCAGTACCAGAATGGAAATGGGAGAGAATAACAATGGATTTTGTGATGGGACTTCCGAAGACACGGAAAAGTCATGATGCAGTATGGGTCATTGTTGACAGACTAACCAAGTCTGCTCATTTTCTGCCAGTTCGGATGGACTACAGTTTAGAAAGATTGGCCAAGTTATACATTGATGAGATAGTAAGACTGCATGGAGTGCCAGTATCCATCGTATCAGACAGAGATCCTAGGTTCACTTCTAGATTCTGGGGTAGTCTTCAGAGAGCCCTAGGAACTAGATTGAACTTCAGTACTGCATTCCACCCACAGACAGATGGCCAGTCTGAGAGGGTAATTCAGATCTTGGAGGACATGCTACGGGCTTATGTGATTGAGTTTGAGGGCAGTTGGGACATACACTTGCCTTTGATTGAGTTTGCTTACAACAACAGCTACCAATCAAGCATTGGGATGCCTCCATATGAAGCTTTGTATGGCAGAAAATGCAGAACTCCCCTGTGTTGGGATGAAGTAGGTGAAAGAAAGATGATTGGGCCCGAAATTGTTCAGCAGACCGAGGAGAAGATCAGGATGATCAGAGATCGACTTAAGACTGTATCAGACCGTCAGAAGTCCTATATTGATTTAAAGAGAAGGGATATTCAGTATGCAGTAGGTGAGAAAGTATTCCTCAAGGTTTCCCCTTGCAAGAAAATTATGAGATTTGGCAGAAAGGGAAAACTGAGTCCTCATTTCATTAGGCCATATGAGGTTCTGGAGAGAGTGGGTCCTTTGGCATATCATTTGGCACTACCTCCAGAGTTGGAGAAGATACATAATGTCTTCCATGTGTATATGTTGAGGAGGTATAAATCAGACCCATCTCATGTACTACCAGTGGAAGAAATTGAAGTGAATCTAGACCTCACATATGAGGAAGAATCCATAGAGATTCTAGCTTATGAGGTGAAGCAGCTACGGAATAAGTAGATACCGTTAGTGAAAGTGCTGTGGAACCATCATTCGGGCCAGGAGGCTACTTGGGAACGAGAGGAGGACATGAGGAGACAGCAACCACAACTGTTCAGAAATTGATACCAGGTAAAATTTCAAGATGAATTTTATTTTAAAGGGGGGAGAATTGTAACACCCCTATTTGTATAGCCTGGTATATTTCACTATTCCGGTGACCGGTGTCGGTCCGGACAATTAAGAGAAGTAGAACCACGTCTAAAACACCTAGTTAAGCCCTGAACGCAAATAATTAGTAATTGCCAAATAGTTAAGTATAAATAAGAAAAACATAACAAAAGAGATTAAATGAGCTAAGAGTCACAGCGATGGGTGACCTTCTCGGAAAGGATTGCGAAATCGATTTAAACTCAAATTTCGAACCGTAAAATGTGACGCTGCGGTCCTTAGGACTATTGTGAACACAGTGAAAAAGAGAAAATCACAAAAAAGAAATGTTAAGCCGGTCAAATAATTAGGTCAGGGATCCAGAAGAAATATTGAATTATTTACAAACCGGGTCGAACCGGCGAGGGGCAATTTGGTCAATTGACCCCTAGAGCTGACTCTTGACCTAACTGTCAAATAAAATCAGAGAAAAGAAAATTTCGGGATCAAGAATTAAATTAAAGTACTAAGGAAAAATAAATGAAAAAGAAAAAAAAAAGAAAAAGAAAAAGGTTATTACATCATGGGTGACATCAATGATGATGTCATAATTAAATTTATTTTTCCTACCAAATTTGACTAAGTTAAAATCCATTAATTAAGACAAAAATAACATAAAAAAAAGAAGTCACTCCCATCTTCCTCACTAAAACAGTCGGCTCCTCTCCCTCATTTCACCATGAAAGGAAACTCCATTAAAGCTTGAAACCAAGCTTTCTTCCAACTACCTAACCCCATCTTGTCCACAATTTCCTAACAAAAACTTGTTATCACAACTTAAGAAAGTGATTGAGCAAGGAAGAAAGAGGAAAAGAGGAGAAGAATTGAAGATTTAACATCCAAGTTGAGGTTAGTAATTTAAGTTGAAAAATTCAGTTTATTATTTTTGTGTTTAGCTTAAGTAACCTAGAAATTAACTTACAATCAAAACAAAATCAAGCATGGTGGACAAAATAGAAATTCAGCCAGCAGTAGGTTAGGGTGTGAAATGATTGAATTTGATGTATTTGAATGGTTAGTTAAGTTGAATTATGTATGTAAACTATGGATTGGTGTTTGGAAAGCATTAGATTTGAATTGCATGAAAGTTAGGGTTTTGGACCTAGGGTTTAGGAGACAAAATTTTGAGAATTGGTCAAATGGTGTATTTGACCTTGTTTGAGCTAAAAAATCGTCATGTATGACCAATTGTGCTGTGTTGGAAGTGTTGGAACCAAATGGAAATTTGGATTGGTTATAGACATTCTGCAGGCAGCATGACCAAGGTCCCTTTCAGGGACCAAAACTGAAAATTTACCAACCCAATTGGTGTGAGGCCAATTGGGAATGAAACTAGACACAAAATGGCACATTTTTCATTTAGGAATCATGCCCAAAAAGTGACTAAAACTTAGTGAACAAATTGACCAAATCCGGATTAGGCAATCTGACCTGTACAAAAATGACCAAATGAATAGTATTCTGTTCATTTGGCTATAACTTGGGCTAGGCAGGTCTAAATGACCTGAAATTTTACCAGTAGAAAGCTGAGATATAGCTCTACAACTTTCATGAAGAATACAAGTCCAAATTATGCCCCTAACCAAGTCATTTAGCCACCCAAAATTAGTGACCTAAAACTGCCAGAACCAAGTTGGTGCCCAGAAAATCTGGGTTAGGCCAATCCGGCCAGCCATATTCAAATGGCTATAACTTGAGCTACAAAACTCCAAATGGAGTGATTCAAAAAGGGAAATAAAGTTAAGACAATAAGAAACAATTTCTATGAAGAAAACTTAGCCAAATTCTAACAGCAACATGACCAATGGAATAGTACAAAATAGGACATAAAAATTGAAAATTTACAATTTTGCCTAAAGGACTAAAAATTTGAGAAAAGAACCAAAACCAACAAATTAGGTAACCAAAATGTGGTATGTGGGTGAAATTAGAATTCTCATACCTATTAAGCATTAGAAAGTCAATAAATTGACTTGAATAGTATCGTGAATAGTAAACCCGAAATATAAATTTTAAAGAACGTTAAGTTTAGCATATTAAAGCTAGGTATAAGTATATTTGAATTTTTTTTTGGAGTTATGATAAATTGTGATACTGAAACACTGTGAAACTATGTATTTCAGTGGAAAAGAATACTGGAAAAGAACCCGAGGCATCGAGTCAAGGCCAAGAGGCGACTCGTATAAGGTTTGTGCACAACATAGAATTTTTATAAATTTTCTTCTGCACATTGTTTTGAATGAATTGAGATATGAAATTGTGACACAATTGAATTGAAAAGTTTATTATGCTTTTGATTTAAATTGTTGAAAGATTAATTGTTTGTGTTTGACATGGCAATAAATGTTTAGGAAATTGTTAAAATAGTTTTGAAACCACAGTGTCATGACCATATATTTGAATACCTCACTAGCATGACTAGTGGGGGAAATCAGTTTCGAATTTTGATTCCTTCTCTGGTTGAAGTGTTGAGGTGTGTGCCAGTAGAAGAAGAAAAAGAATGGGTTCCCATATATTTGAGCTAGCTAGCCTTGTGTTGTGACTTCTCCTTAGCCTCTGGCTACTGAGATAATATTTGTTTCGAATGGAATAATATAACTGTGTGTTTTTATGAAATTGTTTTGAGGCTTTCGAAATAAAATTGTTAAATTAAAATCTTGTAAATCATGTTTGAAATTTATATCTCATGTTCAGTTTAATTTTTGAATAAGTATGATTTAAATTCCGCATAAAGATTATTTTAGTATGTTGTGCAACACTGAGTCATAGTACTCAGCGATGGCTATTATTGCTGTCACAGATATAAAGACTAGAAGAGCAGCAGAGTGAGCTGCTAAGGATTGTGGAGCCACCTTCCCTAAAGTTTTATCGGGTATATTTTATATACTGTAACACCCCCATTGCATAGCTTGGTAGATTTCACTGTTCCGGTGACCGGTGTCGGTCCGGACAATTATTGGGATTAGGGCCACACCTAAGACAACTTGAGAAGCCATAAACATAAATAATTAGTAATGTTTAATTAGTTAACTACAAATAAGAAAAACAGAACATAAGAGGTTAAACGAGCCGAGAGTCACAGCGATGAGTGACCTCCTCTGAACGATCATGAAGTCGTTTTAAACTCAAATTTCGAACCGTAAAAAGTGACACTGCAGTCCTTAGGACCCTTATGAACACAGTGGAAAAGAGAAAATCATGAAAAAGAACTGTTAAGCCAGTCAAATAATTAGGTCAGAGAGCCGAAAGAAATATGGAATTATTTGCAAACCGAGATGAACCGGCGAGGGGCGATTTGGTCAATTGACCCCGAGAGCTGACTCCTGGCCTAACTGTCAAATAAAATCGGAGAAAAGAATATTTCGGGATCGAAAATTAAATTAAAGAACTAATAGAAAAATAAATAGAAAAAAAAAAAGAAAAGGGAAGAGGTTGGAAAAGTCAAAGATGATATCATAAAAGAATTTATTAAATATTTATTAAATTAGATTTTTTATGGTCTTCCATAGCAAAGTAAATAAAAGAAAACAAAAGAAAAAAAAATTAAAGTCATCTTCTTCAAAAAGAAAAACGTGACTCTCTCTTCCCTCTTCCATAAACCACCATTGTTACACTAGAGAAGCTTGAATCCAAGCTTTCTTTCAACCATTTAAGCCTATTTTGACCCCAACTTGACTTATTAGAACCTGATTTAGTTACTTGAGAAGAAGTTTGATCACAAAAGAAAGAAGAAAAGTAGAGGAAAATTGAAGAATTAGATAGACAAATTCTGCTCACTTAAGGTAAACTAATCCAACTTTTCCTTTTAGTTTATATGATGGATTTAGGGTAGAAATGAATGAGATTATATGAAGAAATTGAAAAATATTGCATGATTAGGAAGAGAGGGAATTTTCAGCCAGCCATAGATGTATGAGTGTGGATGTATTTTAAATGAATTAAAGGTGTTAATAAACTTGCATGAGTATGGTAGTAAGATGAAAAGGCATAAATGTAAGTAATTGTAACAATTAAGTGAGATTAGAGTTTTGTATGCTAGGGTTTGTGAACCAAATTTAGAGAAATGCATAAATGGCATGTTTAACCTATTTTGAAATGAAATAATGGTCAATTATGACCAAATAAGTTGTGTGGGAATGATAGGAAACTAAGTTAAATTCGTAGGTCAATGGTCATGCTGCTGGCAGCATGACCAAACCCACTTTGAAGGACCAAAACTCAAATTTTACAAGTCTAATTGATATGCCACCAATTGGGGATGAAAATAGACATAAAAGAGCACAATTTTCATTAAGGAACCATGGCCAAAAACTGACCAAAACTTGGTGAAACAATTGACCAAAGTGAGTTGATAGCAGGCTGCCACTGCACTAAACTGACCAAATGAACAGTAACTGTTCATTTGGTCATAACTCGAGTTAGACAGGTCAAATTGACCTGAAATTTGGCCAGGGGTTAGAGGGAATATAGATCTAAAACTTTCATGAAGAACATCACCCCAAATTATGCCATTAACCTATTCAGATTATTGAGCAAAGTTAGGTTACCAAACCTGCAACTCTGCAGAATTTTCATTGAGCAGCAATATTTGGATGGCTATAACTCCCTCTAGAAAACTCGGATTTAGGCGATTCTTGAACCGATGGAAACCTAAGACATAGTACAACATTTCATATGAAGAAAGTGAGACCAAATTATGAACTTAACTTGATCAAATTATTGACCAAGGTTGGACTAAAATCTGCCAGAACCCAAAAGTGCGATGAATGAGCGACGCGTGAACGAGAAACTTATTTTGGCCATAACTTGAGCTAAAAAACTCCGATTGAGGTGATCCAAAAATGAGAATACACTTAAGACAATAAGGAACATTTTCTATGAAGGAAGTTTTGTTAAATTCCAACAGTAGATCGACCAATGGAATAGTGCAACTTCGGAGAACCAAAACCGAAAATTGACAATTTTGCCAAAATGACCTAAGCTTTAAACAAATGACCAAAACCAACAAGTTTGGTGACCAAAATGTGGTATGTGGGTGAAGTTGGAGTTCCCATACCTATTAAGCCTTAGAAAGTCAATAATTTGACTTGAATAGTACAGTGAATAGTAACCCAAAACACAAAATTTCGAGAACGTCGAATTTAACATGTTAGAGCTAGGTAAATGTGAAGTTAAGTTTATTTTGGATTTATTTTAAGTTTTAGTACTGAAACATTGGAAAATTTCGTGTTTCAGTGGAAAAGAATACCGGGACAGAACCCGAGGAGTCGAGTCAAGGCCAACAGACGACTCGTTTGAGGTTTGTGCACAACATATACTTTTATAATCGTCTTTTGCATATCGTTTTGAATAATTTGAAATATGGGATTATGGCATTCTTATGATGTTTGATCTAAATTGTTGAAAATTATTATGTATATTTGAAAAGACAATGTTTAGCAAATTGTTAAGATAAGTTTTGAAACCACAGTGTCATGACCACATATTTGAACACCTCACTAGCACGACTAGTGGGGGTAATTAGTTTCGAATTTTGATTCCTTCTCTGGAGAAGTGTTGAGGTGTGCCAGTAGAAGAGGATGTGAATGGATATCCATATATTTGAGCTAGCTAGCCTTGTGATATGATTTCTCTTTAGCCTCTGGCTATTGAGATTCATGTGATTTCTCTTAGCCTCTGGCTATTGAGATTCTATTTGTTTCGAATGGCATGATCTAACTGTGGGTTTTATGAAATTTGTTTTGATACTTTGAAATGAACTTGGTTTACATGTAAAATCTCACAATGCATGATTGTATTTAATTTTCATGTTTAGCCAAATTTTTGAATGAATGTGCTTTAAGTTTTGCATAAAGATTATTTTAGTATATTGTGCACCACTGAGTCCTAGTACTCAACGATAGCTTTTATTGCTGTCGCAGATACAGAGACTAGAGGAGCAGCAGACTGAGCAGCTGAGGTGTGAGAAGCTACCAGCCTAAAGTTTTCGGGTATAATTTATACCCTAATTGTAAATATTTCTTTTGATGTATATATTGCACATAAATGTACGGACATGTACATGGGTCTTGAGCAGCTTGTACAAAGTTTGTATAAAAGTTGTAATAAATTTTAGTTTGGACTTTCTGAATGTAAATTTCAGTATGATGAATATATAAATTGTTTATCTTGAATGGAATATGAATAAACGATATTGATGGACAGTATTTTGAAGGAATTATTGAATTTGTGAATTTGAGAAATTGATTGAGATTGAGTATTGAATTGAAGTAGTGGTTGAGAAAAACTTTTAGAAGTGCTTTTTACAGGTATTCGAAGAACGGTTTTCTCAAAATACAGAGGAAACTCTGTCAAAATTTTTATAAAATTTGCGAAAAAATAAAATGGGCCAAAATTTCCAACTAGCTTTCAACTTAATTACATGTTTTAAATATTTATTAGAAATGCTCACCACTTATCAAAAAGAAGAAAATTGTTTTAAAATCCCTTGTAGGGTACTTAATGAGTTATCGGTAGGTGAAGTTCGGTAGTTCATTAGGTATTCTACGGGATCATGTTATGCCTTACAGAGGGGTAAGGTGTGACATGTTTTAGTGGTATCAGAGCAAGTTTTTGAATTATGTTTTAAATTGTGAATTTGTGTCTTTTCTTTGTTAAGTACAACTGCTCAATGTCCATAATTGTTACATACAGTGCATTACATCATGAATATGAACTAACGGAGGGAAATCTCCATGTGTTACTTGTTCAGGAGATACCCTAACTTCAGACTGAAATGGAAGAAGGGGATCGCTCAGTTGAGCAGTCTGTTGAAGCTGAGGCACAAGGGGAAGCCCCAGCTTTACAGAATGTCAGTGGGTCAGCAGCACCAGCCCCACAAATGCCGCAGTTCCCTGCACAATTCGCACAACAGATGGCTGCGATGTTTCAGCAAATGGCTGGGGGTATGCCTGCTCAAGCTCCATCCCAACCACCTGTGGCACAACCACTGCCTCCAGCCAGACAATATGATAAATTATTGAAGTATGGGGCTGCAGAATTTAAGGGTACACTAGACCCACTTGAGGCAGAGCAATGGCTTGAAAGAATGGACAGAGTATTTAAGAAGCTGCACTGCCAAGATGAATTGAAGTTTGAATATTCTGTGTCGCTACTACAAGGGGATGCGTATGATTGGTGGAAGACCATCCCCCACAGCTTGGCAGAACCACCAGTGATGACCTGGGATGACTTCATCAGAGAGTTCAGACAGAAATACATCCCAGATGCATATGTTGATCAGAAACTGCAACAATTTTTGAGTTTGAAACAAGGAAATCGATCAGTGGCAGAGTATGAGAGGGAGTTCTCCTGCCTGAGTCACTATGCGGAGAGTCTCCTTACTACCAATAAGGCAAGGTGCAAGAGATTTGAGACAGGTTTGAAGCCCAGCATACGGATGCAACTTGTAGGATTTCGACACAGCAACTTCTCAGTGCTTATGTCTCAAGCACTTGAACTGGAGAGAGTTGAAGCAGAAGCAAACCCAGTGAAGGAAAAAGCCGAGAAATTAGAAAAAGAAAAGGAGGAAAAATCAGTTGAACAGAGTTCTGGTGCTACCTCTGGAAAGAAAAAGAAGTTTAGTGGACCCAGCAGGGGTCGAGGTGGAAGGTTTGGTAGAGGTAGATTTTTCCAGTCGAGACCCCTAGGTCCAGTTAGCGATCAGCGAGGGTTCACATTCTCGCCTACCGTGAGACTTGTGGCAAGATTCATGGGGGGGAATGCTATTGGGCCACTGGAGCCTGTTTTAACTGTGGAGTCAAGGGTCATTTAGCAAGAGACTGCACTAGTGCTCCGTCTCCGAGATATGGTCTAGCTCCTACTACTGCTGAGGGATCTATTCAGAGTCCTGCTCCTAGAGGTTCACAGTCATTTGGCAGAGGAAGAGGTAGAGTTAGAGGCACTGCTTCAGGCAGTCAGGGTACAGTTGGTCAATCAGCACAAGGAAGTGCTTCAGCCAGAGTCTACACAATGAGACAGCGAGAAGAGGCTGAGACTTCCGATGTGGTAGCTGGTACATTCTCTATCTCTGGTCAAGATGTATTTGTATTGTTTGATCCGGGTTCAACCCATTCATATGTTAGTGCTAGCATAGTCAGTTCACTTGCTGTTCCATGTGTGCAAATGGGTTTTGAAGTGCTAGTAACTAGTCCATTAGGACAAGAGGTTCGGGTCAGCAGAATTTATAGAGACTGTCCTTTGGTGATCCAAGGACATGTTTTCCTGTCAGACTTGATTGAAATGCCCTTCAAAGAGTATGATATCATCTTGGGCATGGATTGGTTAGCTAGACATCACGCCATAATTGACTATAGACTGAAGACAGTCACTTTTGGTCTCCCTCTGTACGGTGATGTGGTAATACATGGGGAGAGGTATTTACTGCCATCAAACATCATTTCGGCTGCATTAGCCAGAAGAATGATCAGAAAAGGGTGTGAAGCATATTTGGCACATGTGATAGACACCCAAGTGGGGAGTCCAGTACTAAGGGACATCCCTACTGTATGTGATTTTCCGGATGTATTTCCTGATGAATTGCTAGGATTACCTCCAGAAAGAGAGGTGCAGTTTGAAATTGATGTTATGCCTGGTGTAGACCCAATCTCCATAACGCCATATAGAATGGCACCTGCAGAATTGAAAGAGTTGAAAGTGCAGTTGCAAGAATTGCTTGACAAGGGCTTTATCCGCCCTAGTGTGTCACCTTGGGGAGCGCCAGTGTTGTTTGTAAAGAAGAAGGATGGCACTCTTCGCTTGTGTATTGATTATCGACAGTTGAATAAGGTAACAATAAAGAACAGATATCCATTGCCCCGCATTGATGACTTGTTTGATCAGTTGAGGGGTGCAGCTGTGTTCTCCAAAATTGACCTGAGATCAGGTTATTATCAGCTAAAGTACAAGAGCAGAGTATTTCTAAAACTACCTTCAGAACCCGTTATGGCCATTATGAGTTCTTGGTTATGCCATTCGGGTTAACTAATGCTCCGGCTGCTTTTATGGATCTGATGAACACTATCTTCAGACCATACCTCGACCAGTTTGTAGTGGTATTCATAGATGATATATTGGTCTATTCGAGGAATGCAGAAGAGCATGATAGACATCTGCGGATTGTACTGCAGACTTTGAGGGAGAAACAGCTATATGCCAAATTGTCAAAGTGTGAATTTTGGCTGAAAGAAATATCTTTCTTGGGGCATGTAGTATCAGAAGAGGGCATCAAGGTAGATCCAAGTAAGATTGAAGTCGCCCCATTGGAGGCCACCCAGAAATGTCACAGAGATTCGCAGTTTTCTGGGTTTAGCTGGATACTACCGTAGATTTGTGAAGGGATTCTCCATGTTGGCATCTCCATTGACCAAGCTGCTTAGAAAAGATGTAAAGTTTTAGTGGACGGATAAATGCCAGCAGAGTTTTGATGAATTGAAGAGATGTTTGATCAAGCTCAGCCCTAACTTTACCCACACGGGTAAAGAATATACTGATTCTGATGCTTCTCACAACGGGTTAGGTTGTGTGTTGATGCAAGATCGAAATGTCATTGCCTATGCATCACGCCAGCTAAAACCGCATGAGAGGAATTATCCGACACATGATTTGGAGCTTGCAGCCATTGTGTTTGCTCTTAAGATCTTGAGACATTATTTGTATGGGGAGAAGTGCTACATCTACAAAGATCATAAGAGTTTAAAGTATTTGGGCACCCAGAAAGAGTTGAATTTGAGACAGAAGAGATGGTTAGAGTTGATAAAAGACTATGATTGTCTGATAGACTATCAGCCAGGGAAAGCTAATGTTGTGGCTGACGCCCTAAGTCGCAAGACTATGGCAAGTCTACAAGTTACTCCTTTGTCTTTGGTGCATGAGTTAAGATCATTGCATGCCAGCTTAGAGATTAATGATGAGGGGCAGACAACAGTTTCATGGCATGTACAGCCAGTGTTGATTGATCAGATTAGAATGGCTGCTCATAATGATCAGAAGTATCAGAAGCTGATAGAAGAAGTCCAGCAGGGTAAGAAACCAGAGTTCTCAATCAGAGATGATGGTTTACTGTTACACCAGGGCAGAATGTGTGTTCCTAATGATGTTGATTTGAGGCAGATCATTTTGAAGGAAGCACATGAGTCTCCTTTTGCCATGCACCCTGGTGGCACGAAACTGTATAGGGGGCTAAAGGAGCATTACTGGTGGATGGGTATGAAGAGAGATGTGGCAGAGTTTGTGACCAAATGCCTAACTTGTCAGCAAGTAAAGGCAGAGCATCAAGTACCCACTGGGTTGTTACATCCACTACCAGTACCAGAGTGGAAATGGGAGAGAATAATGATGGATTTTGTGATGGGACTTCCGAGGACACAGAAAAGTCATGATGCAGTATGGGTCATTGTCGACAGACTGACTAAGTTTACTCATTTTCTGCCAAATCCGATGGACTACGCTTGGACAGATTGGCAAAGTTGTACATTGATGAGATTGTGAGATTGCATGGAGTGCCGATTCTATCGTGTCGATGCAGAGATCCTAGGTTCACTTCTAGATTCTCGGGTAGTCTTCAGAGAGCCCTAGGAACTAGATTAAACTTCAAGATCGCATTCCACCCACGCATGCATGGCCGACCGAGAGGGTAATTCGGATATTGGAGGAGATGCTACGGGCTTGTGTGATTGAGTTTGAGGGTAGTTGGGATACACACTTGCCTTTGATTGAGTTTGCTTACAACAATAGCTACCAATCAAGCATTGGGATGCCTCCATATGAAGCTTTGTATGGCAGGAAATGTAGAACCCCGTTGTGTTGGGATGACGTGGGTGAAAGAAAAATGATTGGACCCGAAATAGTTCAACAGACTGAAGAGAAAATCCGTGATCGAGGTCGACTTAAAGTGCATCGATCACAAAAGTCCTATGTTGATTTGAAAAGAAGGGATATTGAGTATGCAGTGGGTGAGAAAGTTTTCCTCAAAGTTTCTCCTTGGAAGAGAATTATGAGATTCGGCAGAAAGGGGAAACTAAGTCCTCGTTTCATTGGGCCATATGAGGTTCTGGAAAGAGTGGGTCCTTTGGCATATCGGTTGGCACTACCTCCAGAGTTGGAGAAGATACATAATGTCTTCCATGTGTCCATGTTGAGGAGGTACCGATCAGACCCATCTCATGTACTACCAGTAGAAGAAATAAAAGTGAATCCAGACCACACATATGAAGAAGAACCCATAAAGATTCTGGCTTATGAGGTGAAGCAGCTACGGAATAAGCAGATACCGTTGGTAAAAGTGCTGTGGAACCATCATTCGGGCCAAGAGGCTACTTGGGAACGAGAGGAGGACATGAGGAGACAACACCCACAACTGTTCATGATTGATACCAGGTAAAAATTTCGAGACGAAATTTATTTAAGGGGGGGAGAATTGTAACACCCCCATTGCATAGCTTGGTAGATTTCACTGTTCCGGTGACCGGTGTCGGTCCGGACAATTATTGGGATTAGGGCCACACCTAAGACAACTTGAGAAGCCATAAACATAAATAATTAGTAATGTTTAATTAGTTAACTACAAATAAGAAAAACAGAACATAAGAGGTTAAACGAGCCGAGAGTCACAGCGATGAGTGACCTCCTGAACGATCACAAGTCGTTTTAAACTCAAATTTCGAACCGTAAAAAGTGACACTGCAGTCCTTAGGACCCTTATGAACACAGTGGAAAAGAGAAAATCATGAAAAAGAACTGTTAAGCCAGTCAAATAATTAGGTCAGAGAGCCGAAAGAAATATGGAATTATTTGCAAACCGAGATGAACCGGCGAGGGGCGATTTGGTCAATTGACCCGAGAGTCGACTCTGCCTAATCACAAATAAAATCGGAGAAAAGAATATTTCGGGATCGAAAATTAAATTAAAGAACTAATAGAAAAATAAATAGAAAAAAAAAAGAAAAGGGAAGAGGTTGGAAAAGTCAAAGATGATATCATAAAAGAATTTATTAAATATTTATTAAATTAGATTTTTTATGGTCTTCCATAGCAAAGTAAATAAAAGAAAACAAAAGAAAAAAAAAATTAAAGTCATCTTCTTCAAAAAGAAAAACGTGACTCTCTCTTCCCTCTTCCATAAACCACCATTGTTACACTAGAGAAGCTTGAATCCAAGCTTTCTTTCAACCATTTAAGCCTATTTTGACCCCAACTTGACTTATTAGAACCTGATTTAGTTACTTGAGAAGAAGTTTGATCACAAAAGAAAGAAGAAAAGTAGAGGAAAATTGAAGAATTAGATAGACAAATTCTGCTCACTTAAGGTAAACTAATCCAACTTTTCTTTTTAGTTTATATGATGGATTTAGGGTAGAAATGAATGAGATTATATGAAGAAATTGAAAAATATTGCATGATTAGGAAGAGAGGGAATTTTCAGCCAGCCATAGATGTATGAGTGTGGATGTATTTTAAATGAATTAAAGGTGTTAATAAACTTGCATGAGTATGGTAGTAAGATGAAAAGGCATAAATGTAAGTAATTGTAACAATTAAGTGAGATTAGAGTTTTGTATGCTAGGGTTTATGAACCAAAATTGGAGAAATGCATAAATGGCATGTTTAACCTATTTTGAAATGAAATAATGGTCAATTATGACCAAATAAGTTGTGTGGGAATGATAGGAAACTAAGTTAAATTCGTAGGTCAATGGTCATGTCACGCAAGATGACCTAACCCAATATGAAGGACCAAAACTCAAATTTTACAAGTCTAATTGATATGCCACCAATTGGGGATGAAAATAGACATAAAAGATCACAATTTTCATTAAGGAACCATGGCCAAAAACTGACCAAAACTTGGTGAAACAATTGACCAAAGTGAGTTGATAGCAGTCGCCATCAAGATTAAATCGACCAAATGAACAAGAATCGCTCATTTGGTCATAACTCGAGTTAGACAGGTCAAATTGACCTGAAATTTGGCCAGGGTTAGAGGGCATATAGATCTAAAACTTTCATGAAGAACATCACCCCAAATTATTCCATTAACCCATTCAGATTATTGAGCAAAGTTAGGTTACCAAACCTGCAACTCTGCAGAATTTTCATTGAGCAGCAATATTTGGATGGCTATAACTCCCTCTAGAAAACTCGGATTTAGGCGATTCTAGAACCGAATGAAACAAAATACATAGTAAAACATTACAAATGAAGAAAATGATAACAAAATATCAACATAACTTCATCAAATTATTGACCAAAGTTGGACCAAAATCTGCGAGAACCAAAAGTGCAAAGCATGAGCGAATGTGAGCGATAAACTTATTTTGGCCATAACTTGAGCTACAAAACTCCGATTGAGGTGATCCAAAAATGAGAATACACTTAAGACAATAAGGAACATTTTCTATGAAGGAAGTTTTGTTAAATTCCAACAGTAGATCGACCAATGGAATAGTGCAACTTCGGAGAACCAAAACCGAAAATTGGCAATTTTGCCAAAATGACCTAAGCTTTAAACAAATGACCAAAACCAACAAGTTTGGTGACCAAAATGTGGTATGTGGGTGAAGTTGGAGTTCCCATACCTATTAAGCCTTAGAAAGTCAATAATTTGACTTGAATAGTGCAGTGAATAGTAACCCGAAACACAAAATTTCGAGAACGTCGAATTTAACACGTTAGAGCTAGGTAAATGTGAAGTTAAGTTTATTTTGGATTTATTTTAAGTTTTAGTACTGAAACATTGGAAAATTTCGTATTTCAGTGGAAAAGAATACCGGGACAGAACCCGAGGAGTCGAGTCAAGGCCAACAGACGACTCGTTTGAGGTTTGTGCACAACATATACTTTTATAATCATCTTTTGCATATCGTTTTGAATAATTTGAAATATGGGATTATTGCATTCTTATGATGTTTGATCTAAATTGTTGAAAATTATTATGTATATTTGAAAAGACAATGTTTAGCAAATTGTTAAGATAAGTTTTGAAACTACAGTGTCATGACCACATATTTGAACACCTCACTAGCACGACTAGTGGGGGTAATTAGTTTTGAATTTTGATTCCTTCTCTGGAGAAGTGTTGAGGTGTGCCAGTAGAAGAGGATGTGAATGGATATCCATATATTTGAGCTAGCTAGCCTTGTGATATGATTTCTCTTAGCCTCTGGCTATTGAGATTCTATTTGTTTCGAATGGCATGATCTAACTGTGGGTTTTATGAAATGTGTTTTGATACTTTGAAATGAACTTGGTTTACATGTAAAATCTCACAATGCATGATTGTATTTAATTTTCATGTTTAGCCAAATTTTTGAATGAATGTGCTTTAAGTTTTGCATAAAGATTATTTTAGTATATTGTGCACCACTGAGTCCTAGTACTCAGCGATAGCTTTTATTGCTGTCGCAGATACAGAGACTAGAGGAGCAGCAGACTGAGCTGCTGAGGTGTGAGAAGCTACCAGCCTAAAGTTTTCGGGTATAATTTATATACCCTAATTGTAAAAATTCTTTTGATGTATATATTGCACATAAATGTACGGACATGATCATGAGCAATGGTACAAAGTTTGTATAAAAGTTGTAATAAATTTTAATTTGGACTTTTCCTAATGTAAATTTTAGTATGATGAATATATAAATTGTTTATCTTGAATGGAATATGAATAGAAATATTTTGATGAAATTGAATTATAGTATTTTGAAGATGTTGAATTTTGGAATTTGAGAAATGATGTTGAAATTGATTGAGATTGATGTTGAATTGAAGTAGTGGTTGAGATAAATCATTAGAAGTGCTTTTTACAGGTATTTGAAGAACTGTTTTCTCAAAATACAGAGGAAACTCACAAAATTTTTATAAAATTTATGAAAAATAAAATGGGCCAAAAATCTTAACTAGCTTTCAACTTAATTAAATGTTTTGATACCTATTAGAAAATGCTCACCACTTATAAAAAGTAAGAAAATTATTTTAAAATCCATTGTAAGATACTTAATGAGTTATCAGTAGGTGAAGTTTGATAGTTCATTAAATATTCTACGGAATCATATTATATCTTACAAAGAAGTAAGGTGTGACAAGCTTGCCTTATGTGAGCTAATTAGTTGATTTTATTTGTCTACGCTGTTATCTTATAATTGGGCTCAAGCCATTTTAATCAATAAAATACCAATCTATCTTTTAATTAAAAAAAAATGAAGTTACTACAAAACATAATTTGAATTAATCTCACATAATTGTGAAAGAAAATAAAACTATCATATTTTAAAAAATTTTATTTTACAATGGCAGAAAAAATTATAACAACAAAAAAATAGATATTAAAAATTTTAAATATCTATATATTTTAATATACTAATTAAATTATAATATTAATTATTGTAAAAATTAGATATTTTATTTTATATAATCAAATTAATATTTAATTATGTGTTATAATCCATTTGATAAACGTAATAACGTGGGTGCTTCAAATGCTGGTAAGAAGAAGAAGTTGTATATAAAATAAAATTTAATTGAATAAAAACCAATTAAATGATTTTTTTTTTGTTGTCTTTGATAAGCATTTTTATAAATAAAAAAAAAGAAACAAACTAATTGTTTGTACGTAGTAGTTTTCCCTCCAATGTCATTGGGGCCGTTGGGTTGGCGAAGTCCCGAAAAAATCTGTCAGCTTTGTTGTCTGTGTAGTTCGTGAAAGTGAAACAAAAGAAGCATTCAAGAATTGAAAATCCATCAGCCTCCCAGCCAACAAAGTCAAAATCTAAAAACCGTTCTGCCATTGGGGGATGGCTATTGCCCATCGGCTCCGTCATCTATATCATCATTATGATCAACAATCTCTGTGCATTCGTAACAGTGACCTGGTCAGAATAACATCAAATAAAAAGCTCCCAATTTCTAGTTTTTGTTCCTCAGGTTACCTTCAAGTCCTTTTCCTTTACCATTGGTTTTTTTTCTCTCTACTCTATCGGTTTCTTGATTCTTTTGTTTGCAATCGGTTGGAGGCTTTTGCTTGCTCTTTTTGTTGGCATATGTGGTGTTTGTGAAAATTTTTAATTATTGAATGTCTGTTGTTTGTTTCTTGCTTCCAGGAGTAATATTAATTTGGATACTTTTTTTTAAGGTTTTCAGTTTTTGGGTAACAGGAGATGTTTCAGAATTCTGGTGATTTTTCCATTCTTGGGCTGTCCATATCAAGAATTTCCACTTTTGGAACTGTTTTGATTATGTGGCTGTTTTGGTCTTCTCTCCTCATTGAAGCACAAGATGCCATTACTAATCCTGTAGAAGGTAATTTTGCTTGAATTGCTGGTCATTTCTTTTATTTCCCTTTCCTTTTAGTTTAAAGAAAGAGATTTACTAAACTACTACACCGACAAGTTTTATTCTGCAATTATAGTCCTAGAAATGCTTAGAATTAATATGAGGTGATCTAAAAGTTTCTTTGCATGAAGTTCGTGACAAGAAACTCAAATCAATTTCATTAATGTTATGGTAACTTAAAAATTAATTATGTATGTGTGAATTAAATGATTTCACATGATGAAATAGTAAACTTTTGTCAGTTCCTGGAGTTATTTTTTAGTGGAAGAGTAGGACTACTGATTATATTCATGTATTGGAAGATCTTGGAAACAGGCTAACGTTTGGTTTAGTGTTGATTTCGGTTAGAAGAAATAAGGACGTTTTTATTATTTCTTCAATAATGTTAAGTTAGTCAAACAAATGAAGTGATGAATACACATATGCTTAAATTTGCAGTGAGTGCACTGCAAGACATAAAGAGTAGTTTGATTGATATCAACAAAAATTTGAGCAATTGGAATCGTGGGGATCCCTGCACATCAAATTGGACAGGAGTTTTGTGCTTCAATACAACAATGGACGATGGTTATCTGCATGTTAGAAAATTGTATGATTTCATACTTTTTCCTTTCATGAGCTTGTTAGATTGCTTTTCTTTCAGTTAACTGACAATTTTATTTTAGTTTGTTGCAACGGAAAAACTTTCTCAGTTTTTCAGTTTATTTAATATTCAATGTTGTCATCCTTCAAGGGTAGAGGCTATCTGCTGAATATTGGCCAATGTTTCAAAATAGATCATCAAATATTAATGAATTTGAGAATCTAATTGTGATTTGTTTTGGTACAATTAATGTGACTGCTTTGTTGTTGCTTTCAAATTTTACCGCTACTTCATGCCAAGCATTATGTAGCATCTGTATTCTAGTCACAACTCACAAGCTGTGAAAGTTAGACATAGTTTTAAGGACACTTGCCTACAAACTGAGTATCTTCAAGGATTTTTTTTAAATGAGAAAATTGTAACGATATGTTTTTTTTTTTTTTTTTCAGGCAACTACTTAATTTGAATCTGTCTGGAACTTTATCACCATCACTTGGCAACTTATCCTATATGAAAATATTGTAAGGCACAGATTACTTTCTATACTCTGAAAAATATTCTATCAGAATGGAATATATTTATATATATGTTTCTCCTCCCTTATGATTAACATTTTTTGTTCTCATCGAAGGGATTTTATGTGGAACAACATCAGTGGGAGTATACCAAAGGAGATAGGAGAAATTGAATCTTTGGAACTCTTGTAAGTTAAACTACTATTTTCCTTATTTGCTGACTCATTACCACATAATACAAGTATGCTCATCAACTTATACATTGAAATGTAAAGTGATCTTAAATTTTGTGGTTTTTTTAATAATCTCATTTATTTAATACTGATGAAGGAGCAAATCTGAATATAGCTGTTATTTTATTCATTGTTGCATTACCGTGCTCTATACATTTATCTTGCTTTCTTATTCTATGATGATTCTGCTTTCAGGCTTCTGAATGGAAACCAATTAACAGGTCCCTTGCCTGAAGAGCTTGGATATCTTCCAAACTTGGACAGAATACAGATTGACGAGAACCATATATCAGGATTAATCCCTGTGTCATTTGCATACTTGAACAAGACAATGCACTTGTGAGAGTTTTTCTGATGCAATTTAGCCTAAAACCCGGTGCTAATACATCTTGATTCTTTTACTCATTTTTCACTTCATATTATGTACGTTTTTTCCCCTTTTGGGCAGTCACATGAATAACAATTCAATTAGCGGGCAAATACCACCCGAACTATCCAGATTACCAAGTCTTGTTCACTTGTAAGTTGGCAATTGGCTAGATTAATGTGAGAAGTGCATCATTTATTTTTACCTACAGTGGGATTTGTGAACATCTTCAGTTCAGTTTAATTCTACCATTTCTTGTTCTGCTCTCATACTTTGCTCATATGTTAATGTGTTTGCAGCCTTCTAGACAACAACAACTTATCTGGATATCTTCCACCACAGCTTTCTGAATTGCCAAACTTACAAATACTGTATGGTTTCCCTACTTACCCAGAGATGAAGCAGGATTTCATGTTTCCTTATGGCAGTTTCCCCATAATAGATCCTATCTTTGTAGATTCTCTTCTAACTATTTTATTTTGCCTTGATTTGTTTTTTGTCTTTTGCAGTCAACTTGATAACAACAACTTTGATGGGGCTACAATTCCAGATTCTTATGGCAACATGACTAAACTATTGAAATTGTAAGTGCAAATTGCAATCTGAAATCTGTAAATACTTTTACGAGGCCAGGATACAGAGCAATTTTCTAGCATCTGTATTTAAATTATTGATGGGATTAAGTCTTGAGGTGTGTGGTCCCTTGTTAAAGAGTTAAATCTCTCATTGATGAACGTACACCATGGGCTGGCTTCATTAACAAGCTTAGGCTTTTGGGTTGGATTTTACATTTCTACCGTAGGATGTATTATTGAACCCTCACGGCCTCATCTATAAGTTTGAGCCTTTAGGTTGAGGGGTTCTCCAATCTGGCATCAAAGCCTCTTAATAATTCATTATTCAATTAAAGGCACCCCATTTCTTAATTCTTATTCTGCTTAATTAAAATTTCAGCACACAGCCATAGGATTCCAAGTGAACTTAGTGAACAACTCATGCACAAGATTAGTAGTAGCTCAATTTTTGATCTATGAAGTTAGATGAATGAATTTGAAGCCCAATTACTCTAATGAAGAGCCTTGTTCATATTTTTTTTTGCTACAATTTTTAAAGCTTGATATAACCAATTTTAAGCTACAAAAAATTTTGGTCTTTTAGTGGAAAATTAGTTTAAAGCTATAGCATACTTTGAGATTTTTGCAGTGGTAGTCATATGAATAAAATAAATCAGTAAACTAGAAGATATTGGCTTTGTAGTATAGGTAGTTAGCTATGAAAGAAGAGTATAAAGGAGAGGAACATTTGATAACAAGTAATATAAGGAGGGCAACACCTCCTCTTTATACAGAGGCCTCAGGCTGTTTTTCGAATTTGAGGCCATTTGTCCCTTGTTGGAGTTTTTATTTCTTTTTCTTTCTTTTTTAATTACTGTAATTATAGCTTGAGTTGATCTAAATAGGCTGAAACAAGCTGGAAGACTAATTATGCTCAGCTTGGCTTAGCTTGCACCCCTATGCACTGTAAAGCAGCAATCTTCTGTTGGTCGATGGCTGAAATGAAGACTATATATGTATTGTAGCTGAAATGAAGCTATATCATGTCAACTAGCTGTCACTAGTTAGAAGTTTATTGAGCTTCCCAAATCACAGTGAAAGCATGTTGGTTACCATTATTTCTGCATTTTATTTTGTAAATTACATTATCTCTGCATTTTCTTTGGCCTTATCAGGAGTCTCAGAAACTGCAGTTTGCAAGGTCCAATCCCTGACCTGAGCAGGATACCAAACCTTGGCTATCTGTAAGTTTATATATTGAATTTTCCTTTCTGAATCATTGATTTCAATGGGCTTTCCATTTTCCAATTGAAATTTGAAATGCATTAGACTGAATAAATTTTTTTTTTAATTCCTGTTTTAAGATCTTTGCTGGCTCTTTTTTCACTAGCAAATTTTGACGCAATTTTCAGAGACCTCAGTACAAACCAGCTAAATGGATCCATACCTTCTGAAAGGCTTTCTGAGAATATTACAACCATGTAAGATTTCAATATCTTGCACATTTTGCACCATTTGCATTAGCCTGAATAAAATGTATGGGTATTTACTTAAAGTAATCCTAAAGCATTTGAAATCATTGGCTACTGTTGATTTTCTTCAACTGGGATATTCACTAGCTAACAATATTGACAGTGATTTATCCAACAATGATCTTACTGGAAGTATCCCTGCCAGCTTTTCAGGCCTGCCTTGTCTTCAGAAATTGTGAGCATTTCTTTAATTTGTTCATTTCTTAATTGTTATAACAGGTTATATTTTGTTGAGCGAAATTCTGTTTCATTTTGTTTCTCTATTAAAGCAGTAAGGTTTTGATGCCAATAAATAAGATAATAATATGGAAAAAATTGAACTCTGTAGTAAAATAAATGGCTTAACCATTTTCCATTACAGGTCAGTTGCAAACAATTCACTGAATGGCTCCATTTCATCTACCCTTTGGCAAAGTCGGACTCTGAATGCATCTGAAAGACTTAAATTGTAAGAGCCGAACTAAAAAATGTATGCAAACGCACATTCCAGTTTTATTAACTCTCTTAGGTACCTATTATTGATATCTAAAATAAAGAGTTGATCTCATATGCTGATTTCAACATGCGTTGTTAAGAACAAAAATTTAATCTCCAGGTGGGCTATAATTTTGTAGCATCTCACAGCCATTTTGCTAATGAATGGTTTTTCACTCTTTGACATTGCAGGGATTTTGAGAACAATAGACTGACAAATATTTCTGGCAATGGCAATATTAGTCTCCCTCAGAATGTCTCACTCTGGTTTGCTTCATACTTGCATGCCATTTTACGTCTTGAAGTTCATGATGTATATATTTACCTGTACAAACACTAATAGTTTCAAATAATTTTCAGGCTTCAAGGGAACCCTGTATGTTCAAATTCCAACCTGGTCCAATTTTGTGGATCTCAAAATGAGGATGTTGAAAAGCAGGGTTTGACAAACTTTGCTGATAACTGTCCCACTCAAGCATGTCCTTATGTATATTCCCCAACATCTCCTGTAGATTGTTTTTGTGCTGCCCCTCTGATCGTTGGTTATCGATTGAAAAGTCCTGGATTCTCCAATTTTCTACCCTACAGAGATGCATTTAAAGAGCATTTGACCTCTGGTCTCAATTTGGAACTTTATCAGCTATACCTTGAGAACTTCCAATGGGAGGAAGGACCTCGATTGAAGATGCAGCTGCAGTTATTTCCTGTCTATGATGCTAGCAACAAGAGTTCTCATGTGTTCAATGCAAGTGAGGTTCTGCGTATCATGAGCAAGTTCACCGGATGGGACATTCATCGTAATGAAACATTTGGGCCTTACGAACTTTTGTACTTCCCTCTGTGGGAACCTTATAATAATGGTTTGTCTCAACATTTACTATCATGAAAATAATGCCTATTTTATTTGAACCTATGTGTGTATTCCACCTGGTAGAAAATGTGAAATTATTTGCACTTGGGGGTCTTGTTTTCCTGATTTTTTCAAGTGATTAAATAGAACATTTAGGATGGCGGTAGACATATTTCATATGCTCAAGAATTGTGAAGACCTACCAGTACTTATTCTATTAGCCAGTAGCTGAAGTTTGACCTTATTCTTTTGCTTATGTTTGTAGCTAATAACATCTATTTGGTGTCATTTGCACTTCAACTTGTCCATGCATGTCATGCCTTTGCTATAGCAGTGTTTTGTTGTTGCATAGTAGCATTAGGCTTCAGACTGTGCACTATAATGAAACTGAGCTATCACAAAGTTAATTTTGAAAATGAGTTTTGACGTGTCGAGGAATAAAGTTGTAAGTTATGCATCTGGTACTCTTTCTCCAACACAAGTATGTGATAAACTTGTTGCATAATTATCTTATGGTTCTCATGATTTCACAGTGTTTGTTACCTCACCATCATCATCGGGTACAAGCAAAGGTGCCTTGGCTGGCATAGTATTGGGCGCCATTGCCGGTACAGTTGCATTATGTTCAATTGTTTCGCTTCTTATCATAAGGATGTATTTGAGGAACTACCGTCTGAGAAACTACCGTGCAAATTCAAGAAGACGTCATGGTGAGTTTTACTATTCCCATGACTGGACTGTTCATGCAAATATATTGTTTTTACATGTTTCCCTTAATTATTGGGTCAACACTGCAATTTTGATGTCATTTCTGTATTGTTTCTTCTTGTATGACAAAAGATACAATTTGATTACACAATTTTCTGAGACTGACGTGTAATGCTGTTTGAGTGTTTGAAAATTAAAATCTATTAGTCTGAACAGTTCCATCTCTAACATGCACCTCTGTTTGTGCGTAGCATCTAAAGCCTTACTAAAAATTGATGGCATCAAGGATTTCACTTATGCTGAAATGGCCTTGGCTACGAACAATTTTAATAGCTCCACTCAACTTGGTCAAGGAGGATATGGAATAGTTTATAAAGGCATCCTGGCTGATGGCACAGTTGTGGCCGTCAAACGTGCTCAGGAGCATTCTTTACAGGGTGAGAAGGAGTTCTTAACAGAAATAGAATTGTTGTCAAGGCTACATCACAGGAATCTCGTTTCTTTGGTTGGATATTGTGATGAAGAATATGAACAGGTACCCAGAATATATTTCCCAAATTTTTAAGTTCACCTCTATAGTCTTCACATTTTCAGTTAAATTAATCAAATCCTGCCAACAGCTTGGCCCATATTAAGCCTTAATCCCAAACTAGCTGGGGTTGTTTATATGGATCATTTTTTGCCTTTCAACTCTATTGGACACCTAGTCTGCAATCCACTTAGGAACTCAATTCTATAAATTGGAGGATTCTAGGAGACTCTGGGGGAAAAACGTTCAGGTTTTTTTTTTTTTTTAACGAAATAAGAAAACTCTACCATGTCTCACCACTGAAGTGTCATAATAGGCATAGGATAAGCTGGAGGCATAAGTCTCTGTTGTCTCTCACATTGCTGCAAGCCTCAAAAGTCAAAACCCCATGACGTCTCATCCCATGACCATGTGGGAGTAAAAGCATTAACAACTAGGCCACAAACTCTCAGACAATGGTGCAAACTTTGAGAGGTGTAAAAATCATATGTTTTGTTATTTAGAACCATTTCAAGCAAAAGAAAGAAATTATTTCAATCTAGAAATGATATTTAGGATGTGCAGGAAAATTTTTGTATATTTCCTTTATAAGCAATTCCACCAATGAGGAAAAAATTTTGGCATTCTATGCTAAATATTAGTCTTCTATTGTTTTTACTGCTCCAGTGATGTTAAAATTATCATTTGGGAAAAGCTTAAAATGGTTGCCATTATTTCTGCAGATGTTGGTTTATGAGTTTATGTCAAATGGCACTCTTAGAGATCATCTTTCTGGTATATCTCATATTTCTTCCTCATACTTCCTTTCCATTCTTATTGGTCATTCATCTATGAAATTGTAAGCAAGAATCAGCTAAAGTGAATATCTTTTTCTTTTCTACATAAACCTACTATTTAATTTTAAATTTTCATATACCTATGTGATGAATCCTTTAGCTGATTAATCTTGTATGTGAATGGTATCACAGCCAAGTCTAAAGAACCCCTGAGTTTTGCATTGAGAGTGAGAATTGCCTTGGGTTCAGCAAAAGGCATCCTCTACCTACATAAGGAAGCTGATCCTCCAATTTTCCATCGAGATATCAAGGCGAGCAACATATTGCTTGACTCTAATTTTAATGCAAAGGTTGCTGATTTTGGACTTTCAAGACTCGCCCCAGCTCCAGATATAGAAGGGGCTGTGCCAGCTCATGTGTCCACAGTTGTAAAGGGTACCCCAGTAGGTTTACTATATTTATTCCCTCTAGTAAGACTACTAAATTCCAAATTTTATTCATCAGAGAATTGATCTTGGTCTTCTTCTCTCTTTTGTTTTATCATGGCACTGTTCAGTTTGTGGCATGTCCATCTCTGGACGTTTGGTAACAAGTAATACACTGCTTTAAGTTCATTAAGCTGCAAATGGATAAAAGAAAAGAACATTTGAATGTCCTATATGTCCAATGTCACGAAAATCATCATGTTTGAGTAAACTGATTCATTAATTTCACACTCCAAAGTCCACAAGGCAAAAACTAGTTACCTTTGCTGTATTTTGGTTTGTTAGAGCATTATGATGTTTAAATCACAACTTATTCATTGACTTATCTGAATGAATAACCAAATTTAAGAAGAAGAGTTGGATATCAGTTGATAAATCTTCTTGAAATAACAAATATTCAAGCTTTTCGATCTGTTGTGAGACGGGATATCCAGATGTCTAAAAAATTGTTTTGACTTTGCAGGGTTACCTTGATCCAGAGTATTTTCTAACACATAAATTGACAGATAAGAGTGATGTTTATAGCCTTGGTGTCGTATTTCTGGAGCTGTTGACGGGGATGCAACCAATCACACATGGCAAAAACATTGTCCGAGAGGTAATTTCTTGCCACAGCTTTTACTTGGTCTTATCTTTCATGTAATAAACAGTGTTGTAGAGAACTGAGACATCATAGTTAAAATTACATACTCTTCTCCAAGTCTCATTTGAGAGATTGCTAAGGCAACAACACATCTGATTCAATCATTATAGTTGAATATAATACTTATTTTCTTTTTAAGAAAACTGATTATAGTTGAATAGAAAATATCCGAATAATTTAGTTATCATAATACTCAAAACTGAAAATTCTACCAACAATGTTTTGACAATTGACAAGTCAATTCAAATTGAATTTCCCTGTTTCACCACCTTCACAATAGTAAAATGGGTGCATAAGTTTGTACAAATGAAAAATAAAATAGATCTACGTGATATCTCTTCATTTGCAAGTAATTCTTGATGTGAAAATACTGAGACAAAGGGCTGATTTTTAAATAGAAAAAAGAGTAGATCGGCAGGAATCTTTTAAATTCCCTTGAAGTGAAAAATGCTAAAAAATAGGTTTTTTTTTTTTAATTTTTCCCTTCATTTTTAAAGTGATATATTCGTGTGAGATTGGAAAACATATACCAGCTTTTTGGTTAGCCAAATCACACTCATGAGATAGGCCATGAACCATGCGAATCTATGAAATATCGAAATTTATGCATGTATGTGTAAAATAACATGCATGCGGTAATTGAGATGCTAAATCAAGAACTCACCCGGTTGATATGATCAAGAACATGCATGTACCTTTCAAATTCTCTTGTAATTTTATGGATTTTATCTGCATCAGGTCAATTTTTCTTACCAATCTGGTATGATATTCTCATTCATTGATGGACTTATGGGCTCTTATCCTTCTAATTGTATGGAGAAGTTTTTGAATTTAGCCATGAAGTGTTGCCATGATGAGACAGACTCAAGACCATCAATGGCTGATGTGGTCCGAGAACTTGAAACTATATGGGCGATCATAGCAGATCCTGACATGAAAACAACCGATACAGTGATCAATGATCCTGGAAAGAGTGAGAGTTCACCATCTTCATCGTCCATGGTGAAGCATCCTTACGTGTCATCCGATGTTTCTGGCAACGACCTTGTTAGTGGGGTTGCTCCTAGCATCCCCCCAAGATAAATGACACCCATGAAAGATATTGATAACAGCAACTACCTACAGTTGCTATAATCTTTAAAATTATGTTTTGGTTTCAAGATTTCTGCATATTCTTTAATATATATCTTGTTTTGTGAAAGTTATAGGTAGACTTGTAGAGCAATAGGTAATGGTATTTACTTAAATTACATGCTAAAATTTGTTAGATTCCTTATTGAAAACTATTTTATATTCTTTATTTAATGGAATTGATGAGATTGTATCTGTTCTTTGTAAGCAAATAATAGTCTTCAAGATGTTTAAGCCTTATTTTGTAATGGCTTTGTTATGGGCTACAAGCAAGGCTGTCCAATAATTTCTACTAGGAAATTTCTTAAAAAGGAAGTCAGATTGAACCATGTCCTCTTATAATACTCAAAACCAGTGTTATTAACTCGTTTAAAGGTTGACCTAGCCAAAAAAATTGACTGACTAGATCGGTGGTTGAACTAGTGGGCCAATAGTTTAACCGATAAATCATTAAAAAAATTAAATAAATGTATATAAATTAATTAACTATAATACGTATTCATATAAATAAATAAATATAATTAATTAATTAAATTTTAATTATTCAAAGTAACATTTATTAAGTTTTATTTGGTGTTTTTAAAATTTATATAAAAGTGTTAAAAGTAATATAATGTATAAAAAATTTATATAATGCATAATTTTTTTTTTAATATTTATGAAATATTAAGTATATGTTAAAAAAATAAATATATTAAGATAGAAAGCACAATTATCAAGTTAGTTCAATTGATTTTGATTTTCAAGATTTTTTTATGAAATTTTAAGTTTAACTCTCAATACTAGTATTAAATAAAAAAACATATATTGAATAATTGAACTGGCCAAGTCAATTGAGTCACACTGGTTTACATGTTCAACCACTGGGTCAATCGGGTCACAATGGATCGATTCCTTATCTGATTCAATTACAAACTCAGACTAATTTGAGAATCAATTCACTAATTCACTGGTTTGACTAACCGATTCAACCCGAGTTTAATAATTATGCTCAAAACTACTAAAATTACATCCAACTTAAGGATTTTGATTTAAATCATGAAATTTTTTTTAAAAGAAAATTCGAATTAACATGCAATTGTTTTAATTTTTTGTGCCTTTTTAAAATAATATTAATCCTCATTTGGTTGGATTCAAATTTTAACTTTTAGTGTTTTATTTTTTTTTTTAAATACAATGAACTTCAATTAAGACTAAACTTAAAATTTTACAAATCATGAAAATAACTCTAAGATCACTGATTTAAAGTTCATTAATTTAAACTTTTAAATTTTTAGTTATTGATTTAAGGTATTTTTTAATAGGAGATTTAAGTTTTTTATAAACACAACTTTTGAAATTAAATCCTTAATTGTGATGTTAAATTAAATATGCCTTCCTAATTCAAATTGAAATTGTCTGAGAGTGCTTTGCTAATCACCATTAGGGATTTCAATTTGGAAATTTTCCAACTGGACATTGAAATGAGAGAAAATTGAATTTGATAAATAAGGGCTAATTCTTTTAGAGCCAAAGTTAAATGAGTATTAAATAAATGGGTTAAAAAAAAATGTTCATGAAGATTTACACTCAAAAACAATAATGTTCAAAAGAAAAAATTTTTAATTTGATTTATTAATAAAATTCAATTCTATTATAAGAAATTACATGTTTAAATAAATTTTAAAATAATAAAATTTAAGTAATTATCATTAATAAAAGTGAATTAAATGCATTTTCTTTTGTTATCCCATCTATAAAGAAGTAATAATTTTTCTTTTTTAATTCCTTTTGATAGTATACCATATCATCTATGTAAGAAATTCTGATTATTTTTTTAATAAAATTTAGCAATTCATTAATAAGAATAATAGTACAATATAATTTTTTCATAAAAATAAAAATTATAAATATAAATAAGTAAAATATTATATTTAAAGATAATTTAAGTAGAGCAGAATAATCATCTAGTAGTAATCTTTATTTATTTTTTTAATTTGGACGATCAAATAAATTTTCTGTAATATTATTCTTTCGAATATTAATAAAAAAATGGACCGTACTATCAAACTCTATTAATAGAATATTATATTAAAATAAATTAATAATTCACATTGTATTTTAAACTATTAAATAGTCATTTAGATACTAATACTACGCAAAAATAAGCAAAACCTGCTAAGGGAGAAACAAAACTCTAATAATGGAAAATAAAATCCTAATATTGGGGAAGAGAACATTAGATCTATTTTTAATAGAGATAAATTTAATAAAAGAAATACAGATTTATTTTAAATTGATATAAATATGAAAGCTTATTAAAAAAATAAAGAAAGAGATTTGAAGGAGAAAAGAAAAGAGAAAAAAGAGAGAGAGGAAAAAAAAAAGAAGAGAAATTTAGATTATTTTAATTGTGAATCATATTGAAGTTTTATATTACAAAGTGAATCTAATTAGATTATTTTAAATTATATATTGATTTAAATTATTTTTCAACTCATTATATAAAGCATTAATTTTTTTAAAAGACGAATTCAATTGAATTAATTCTAAAATAAAATTGGAGTTAATTAAATCAATTTAAATGAATTAACTTTAATTAAATAACTTAGTCTTTTTTGTTCATGTGTTGTATAAATTATTTATTATTTTATTTTATTTTTAAATTAATTTATTAAATATTTTTTATTTTTTTATTTTCTTAATTATATTACGAAATTTTGTTATGGTAAAATTTTTAATTAATTATAATTTTATTTAAAGTGTTGATAAATAAATAACTTATTATTTTTTTAAATTAATTAACAAATATAGTAGTAAAAAGATAAATAAAGTGATAAAAAAATACGCATCACACGATAATTTTTTAAAATATCTTTATTAAAATTTTTAAATTTTAAATACAAAAAATATTTATAAAATACATGTCTAAATTTTATAAATAAATTTTCAGTGAATAATTATTTATATATTTTTATAAATCAATATAATTTTTTTAAAAAAATAATTCATTTATCTAAAAAATATTATTTTTTAGAGATATATAATCTTAAAAGATATAATAAAAAAATTTCAAATAATTATATATTTTTTATAAAATAAAATTTAAATATTTAAAATTAAAAATATCTAAATAAAAAATTAATATTTAATATGATAAAATAATTTTTATTAAAAAAAATAGAAAAAAAATTTAAAAATGAAGACTTTGTCACATAACATTTTTTTACCTTATCATTAATATAGGTGGCACACTATGATAAAACCATTTTAGAGGTTGAACTTTAAATTATATATATATATATATATATATATATATATATATATATATATATATATATATATATATATATATATATAATTTTTTAAGTTATTTAAAATTTTATACATATTAAAATAGATTATTTATCACTTTAAATCATATGATTCGAATCAGATTAGAATGTCAGACCATATCAACCCAATAGCATTGTCAATAAATTGAGCTGCTCACAATATATATTTTACTGAGTTAATTTTATAGTAATTTTAAATTTTTAATAGTAATTGAGTTAATTTTAAAATTTGAGTATTAGCAAATATTTTATTGAGTTGAATATAAAAATTAAAATTTAATTAATTTAATAATATTGAAATTATTTGCATAAAAATTGTAAATGCACGATAAATCTAACGTCATAATTTATTTAAAATTAATTAAAAAAATAATTTACTCAAATTTATTATTTAATAAAATAAAATAAAATAAAAAGGGCCCAGTCCAAGACGCAAAAGAAGACCGACGTTTTTGTGGGCTATGAACTTGGACGAAAAATTGGGTCGGAGTCCATGAAGAAGGATGACGCAAGCACACGCGTATAAACAGAGTTCAAAACGTGTTAGGGTTTCTTGCTTTCCTTCGTTAAATCCCTCTCCTCCCTATAAATATAAGGCCATTGCCTCTCCGTTTTCTCTCATTTGCTTTTCTAGGGTTTCTGCTGAGCATTTTGCGGAGGAGCCGTCGCCAAGGGGAGGAGTAAGCTTACCTCTCTTTAATTTCTTACTAACTCTGTGTCTCTAGTGCATGTTTTTATGCGATCTTAGCGTTCAATTTGGAATTATTGCTTGGATTCTCCATTCATTTTCTTTTCTTGTATTGTTTTGATTTATTTAAGCTTGTATTTGTTTTAGAATTGATTGCAAATGATCTTCTTTCATACAGATATTGGTGGCGTAATCTGTTGCAAATTTTTTATGATGAGAATATTAGAGATTATCCCTGTTAATGCAATGATTATATCCTTTAGGTACCTGTTAATGTGAGCCTGCTCCCTAGATCTTGACTTGTATTTGATTTTTATTTGTGTTTTTTCATATCGAGAATCTCTGGGGATAAGCAGATTTTTCTTTTTTCGTTTAATGGTTCAAGGGATAGATTTAGCCATTCAATTGATACTAATATGGCCAGTTGTGTAGAGAGAGATTGAATATCAAAGAAGAATTAGTTGTGTTGTAAAATTATTGATGTTGCAGCTGGCACAATGTGGTTAAAAAGTGCTATGAATTTTGATTCGTCAGATGCTTTAGTAAATATTCATAGATGTTTTGTGAACAAATGAGCTCTTTTAACTGCTATATATATATATATATATATATATCATGAAGGTTTTTTTTTTTTTTTTTGCTTTTATGCATCTGAATGCAATATGCTTGAATATTTATATTCTTTTGTTATTGATTTTTATGAGTTGTATTTTAAACTTCATTTTCTTCCACGAGCTTCAGTTTTGGGGATTAAATTTTGAATGGGAGTGTCATATACACTGGATTAATCTTCTGTCGGTTCGACTTTTGCAGGACCTGCAAGATGTTACCGCCAAATAAAAAATAAGCCATACCCAAAATCACGCTTTTGCCGTGGTGTGCCTGATTCTAAAATCAGGATTTATGATGTAGGGATGAAGAAGAAAGGAGTGGATGAGTTCCCATTCTGTGTGCATTTGGTGTCTTGGGAAAAGGAAAATGTCTCCAGTGAAGCTCTTGAGGCTGCACGTATTGCTTGCAACAAATATATGGCCAAGTATGCTGGAAAGGATGCTTTCCATTTGAGGGTCAGGGTACATCCATTCCATGTTTTGCGTATCAACAAAATGCTTTCATGTGCTGGAGCTGATAGGCTCCAAACTGGTATGAGGGGTGCTTTTGGCAAACCTCAGGGAACTTGTGCAAGAGTTGCCATTGGCCAGGTTCTTCTGTCTGTTCGTTGTAAGGACAGCAACAGCCATCATGCACAGGAGGCTCTCCGCCGTGCAAAGTTCAAGTTCCCTGGTCGCCAAAAGATCATTGTCAGCAGGAAGTGGTATGTTTGCTCCTTTTTCCCATCTTGTTATTTTTTATTTTATATTTGCAGGAATCTATTGGAACTTTTCTTTCGCTTTTCATGATTTGCACATGGAAAGATGTGCCCATTATGTGAATTATTAAAATTGCAGTATATATTTTGTGTTTTGACAAACATGTCATGCATATATTCATTTAAAAGAAGGAAAAGAAAATTTCGATGGCCTAGCCTTAGGTTTTATTTTATAATCCAATTTCTTTTTCTTAAGAATCATAAGACAAGGATCGTGTTCACTGAACCAACACCATCTGCAGGCTTGATCCACTGGCATTAAAATCATTGTGTGGTGGGGATGTCAAATTCTTTTTGTTCATAGGAAATGTTCTGCTATGTTTTATTTATTTATTTATTTATTTTGAATTGGCTTTGGGTTTAACTATTGATGATGATAACGCAACGTAACCCTTTACTACCTGCAATGTCCAGGGGCTTTACCAAGTTCAACCGTACTGATTATGTGAAGTTGAAGGCAGAGAACCGCATTGTATCAGATGGTGTCAATGCCAAGGTTAGTTTCTGATTCAATTACATGGTTCCTTTTGGTTTGTTACATTTGATAAATTGTGAAAACTGCCTGTTTTGCATATTAAATTTCTTTTCATCAACCCATATTATGTTCCATGTTATTTAACTAAACATTGGGGTTTTTTTTTTTCTTTTTTAATTTTTTTGTAGCTTCTTGGGTGTCATGGACCGTTGGCAGAGCGTCAACCTGGTAGAGCATTTTTGAATGCTTCTGCTTAAGTAGTTATTCTGCTGAAGAATGTCTTTCTTTGGAAAGTTTTATTCATATCTTAGACTGTTTGGATGTTATGTTATTCTTAGTATGATATGAAGCTAGTGAGGTGTCGAAGTTTATTTTAAGATGTATTAAGGATAGAATATGAATTTGAGATCTTGTGGTTTAAATTTTTGGATCAAGTTTGATAATCTTGAGCGACTTTGCTATTATTTTTCATCCAGCAGTATGTGAGATGTGGTGCATTGCTTGTGCTTTCCTACTAGTTATGAAATTGGGATATTTGGTATGCGAATTATGATAAAATTTTGAATATTTCGAAAATTAGGAAGGGGCAATTTCTTAGAAGAGTAATTAACCCAACGAAATTGAACTCCACGGTGCTAAAAAGAAATAGGGCCGTGCGAAAACACGGATGATTTCTTGAATCGACAAATCAGCACGCAGGGCAAACTCCATAACCCTCTCCATTTCGCCAAACCAGCAAATCTAACAAAACCAAAAATAAACTATATACAGGGAATCAAAAATAAAAAGTAAATAAAAAAAATAAAAAACTAACCATATACATGGAAGCCCAGTGATGAGGAGTGAAGCCCGTGTCTTGAGTAGGAGAAGAAGGACAAGGGATAGCTCAAGGCAGTTGAGAAATAAAACCAAACACAAACCTTATATGCAGGGCAAGGGACGGCTCGAGGCAGCTGAGAAACGGGAACTAGATCTCTAGCCTAAGAAGAGAGAGCTTTTGAGAGAATTTCTCGCTAGAAAATAGGGAGAGAGAGATGTATCTAGCGCAGAGATGCTTGTCTGAATTGTTGCTGAATGCGGAAGAAAGCTAGGAATCAAAATTTCAAGATATAGTAGGCTAGCATCCTCCTCAAAGTCTAAAATCTATTTTGGTATTTTGGGTGAATTCCATCTAGCAGAAATAATTTATTTCTAGATAAATAAAAACGCTCTCTCTCAATAACTGGAAATCTATTAGAAAATAGCAAAGAACAACCCCAACATGGTTAAGGGCATGGGCATTTTAAACAAAACACAAAATTGCTTCATTCTCTTGAAGAGCAGGGTGTAGATATTCCCCTAAGTTTCTTCAAATTAAAATTTTGCCCATAAAGTTCAGTGCATTTTTTTTTTTTTTTAAATTGTTGTTTGCTTCTCCAAAATTTTTAAAATTAAAATTTTACCTATAAATTCTAGTGTTTTTCTTAAAAGAACTCTTTCCACAATTTTTTATTCTTGTTTCGTCCAATTCACTTTTATCTAAAATTTTATTATTTTTTTATATTAATGAATTTTTATTTCTTAATATTTTATATATTTTGGTCTATACTTTAATCAAGTTTTAGTTTTTTCATTTATTTATTTTTTGTTCTCTCAAAGATGAATTTTATTTTGACCCCTCTATTTGGTCACTTGACATTTTAGATCATAGGTTGAGTGTATTGAATGGGCATTAACTTTTTTTTTCTCTAATTATTTGAAATTAATAAAATATATGATTTGTAAAAAACATAAAAATTGATTATTGTTTAATAAAATTTTAATTTATAATTAATTTTTATTAATTATAATAATTATAAGCCTACGTAAATTTTGACCCTCTCTATCATTAATCTGCGTCCACCTTGGTGTAGAATATTTATATTATTAAATTTTGTATACATAATTTATGCATAGAACAAGGAATTGTGTATTGTTATTTTAAAAATATAATAAAAACATTTAAAAATTTAATTCTAAACATATTAAATAGACTCACCATTAGAAGAGCAAATAAGGTAAACATTGAATCGACAAGATAAGAAAATTGTCATTCCCACCCACGTTGAGTTTTAAGAAATAATTCAATAATATTGAAATATTTTTAAAATCATAAAATTTTAAGCTTAAATTTGGATTAAAGTTAAATAAATAAGTGAATTTTAAAATAAAAAGAAAATTTAACAAAAATATTAAGTGATTTAGCTATTTTTTCAAGTAAGTACGTGTTTAACTTTGTGGCAAAATGATACTTTAAATAATTAGTAATTTGATATTTTTATATAAATGATGTATTAAAATATTCACATGCAAAAAAAAAATAATAATTAAATAAAATTTATATTATAAAAGTACGCCCATTTGTTAGTAAAAATTTTTTTAAACAATTAAGGTTTTGGCTAAATTAAATTTACGAGAAATTAGTTTTTTCTTTTAAATATTTTTATTAATTTAAATATTTAAAGGCTTTGTTTATTTCAAGAAAAATATTTAAAATATTTTTTATATTTTCTTTTAAAGAGAATTATTTTCTATTTTTTAAATTTTAATAATTTTATTAAAATGTAAAAATACTTATATATGCATGATATAAACACATATCATTAATTTAATATTATAATCAAACAACGAAAAATATTTTCATGAAAAATATTTTTTTTAAAATATTTTCTTAAAAAATATTTTTCATATATAAATTATTTTCCACTAAACAAATGAAGACTTAAGTTTTTATTTAAGCATTAATATTTTAATTATTTTTTATGATTAAATTAAATTATTTTAAATAGTATTTAATCCACTTGAATATGAAGGAGATAGAAAAAGAATGAGACGAAAGTAATGAAAAAAAAATCAAATGAGATGATTGAATTTTGGACCTAATTGAAAAGCTTATAAAGGTTTAGAGGCTTATTAAAATTTTGCAAAAGTGAAGAAAAATTTTTTTCAAAGCGTCTAGAGACCCTCCATTCTTTTTCTCTCTCTTTCTTTCGCCAACCACCTTCTAAGTTTCACCATCGCTACATTTGGCCACCACTTGACCGAAATTACTTCTTAATAATCTCTTTGTCTCTCTTGTATATCTATAGAAACTTGAATCACTCAAAATTGTTGAATATTTTCTTGAGATTTCAGCCAAATTCGACCACCCCAGGAATTGTCATTTGTTCCTACACATTTCTTTCAACATAGGTCCTCAAACCATCAAACAAAATTTTTATTATATCGAGAGTATTAAATAGAAGCCAATTACGACGATTTTCATTATAAAAAAATCTTGGGTACCCACAATATTCCCAGTGAGTTTTCAAATCCTTCCAATTGTCTTTTTGTAAAAATAAAAATAAACGTTAACTTAGTTTGTTATGATCTTCATATAAGTACCTTTAATTCACTAAGATTACTGGTGCTCGAGACTACATTTTTCACCTTAATGCATGATCCTAAGACCAAATTTGGAAGGTGTTTGATATTATAGTCAAATCTTACATTTTTTGGTGTCCCAAAAACATTAATAGTTTTCACAAAGATAAAGCCAAACTCAAGTTAACACTTTGACATGATAGGCTAGATTTCCTATCAGTGTTTAAATTATGCAATCAGACGTAGGAAGTTGAGTAAATTGTAATTGCATGCTAAGATAAGATTATTAGGTTAATTAGAACAAGTTGGCTATGAATGAATATTTTTGGATATTAGAGGAATTTAGGCACTTAATGAACTGGAGACAATTAAAATGAAATAAAAAGCCTTAAATGAGCATTGTGATAAGTGTTGTATGCCTAAGTCTATCAGAGTTTACTCTGTTAATGCTATAATAAGAAACCATTATTATTAAGTTACAATATATTATCATCTATCCACTTCATAAGTTTATAATTTTATATATTACATACATATAATTTTTTTTCTTTTATATTACCTTTATGCTTTTCAAATTATTAATATTATTTTTAAAATATTATTAAAATTGCTCAATAAATATAATATTTGAATATATTATATTTCTATAACATATTTAGAGGATATAAAAATTGACATTTAAGAGTGATGAAAATGATGATCCTATGATTTTGCTAACTTAAAATTGTACCATATCTCTAATCAATATTTTTATTATATTACTATATTTTTATCATTTTTATTATAAAATTTGCATAAAAATAATAAATATAAAATATAAAATAATTAATAATAACTGTAAAATATTAATTTGTTTATATATATTAAATTAAAAAAATATATAAATTAAAATTATTTTTAGCTACGTGTAAAAGCACATGCAATTACCAAGTGATTTGGACTAAGCAATTTCAACAAATCAGAGAACAACTTAAGCAAATCAGAGACAATAACTTCACAATATAAAGTCTATTCAAATTTGCAATTCACCAATACAAAAATCACAATAAAAAAAAATCATAATTACTAATATTTTGCAATTTTAAATGCAACCCCCATTAATGGATTTCCTCCATAGTTGTAGTCACCCAAACTCTTTACACTCCAGAGCACAATTCACAGATTGGCGAGAAAAGGAATTGCAAAGGAGGGGAGAGAATGACAGACACTGCATAGCCACATCTAAAATACAAGTTTTAGAAAATGTCCTTAAACCCAAACAGAGTCGCTAATAGGCATGGCAATTAGAGATTCAGACCACCAAAATGTCAGCCCTTGAAATAGGCAGCTATCTCAAACCTTAAAGGTAAAACAGAGTCATACGGATGCAGCCATGCAGGAGTTGAACCGGCTTTTCACCATTGGGTTCTCATTTTCCCAGCCATCGTCCACGTAGATTTTAGGATCAGTGTCAATTCGACCAGAGCAGGGGAGAGACCATTACTAGCAGAGGCATAGTTGATAGGAGGAGACAAGGGTCCATATTCATAGTTAAAAATTTTGTGTTTTAGTGATTTTTTATTTTAAAATTACTTGATTTTGCTCATTGTTGATTTTGGATCATTTGAGAAGGCAAAGATCAAAGATGGTGAGAGAGAAAAGATAAGCTTGTTTGAAGAAAAAGAATTTTTATTTGACAACAATTACCAAATTTTTTCTGGTAATAATAGATTAAAAGAGTTTTTGATGTTTACTCAATTAATGTTGGAGAAATTTTATATAACAAATTGAAGTTCAAAAACAACACCGACACTTTCAGATGCATGGTTGAAAGTTCTCAAAGTTTCAGAGACAAAAGAAATTTACCTGAGATCCCTAGCTAAAAGAGAGAATTTATTCAATGCAACAGATACACTTTGATAACAGAACCCACCATGATTAATGGTTTCATAATATAAACATTGTTTGCACAAGTTGCCGATGATTATAACCAGATTGCCAAAACAGTTGGTTCCTTATCACTCTGAATTGGATATTCAATCTAATGATAGACTATCAACTTAACTACAAATTATTATTGGATTAATGATAGAAACATCAATTTAACTAAATAAATGCTTCCCGATACAAAGAGAGAGTGTAACCGCACATCGATAATTATGAATCACTTAACGTGAATCATTGAACCACCAAAAACATGTTTGTTCGCCTAAATAAAACAAGCATGCAGATATATCTTGGCAATGCAAATGATTTATGATCATCAGTAATATCTATAGAAGAAAGATCTTGCATTTGTTTCTTGTCCTCTTATCAATACAACGTTTCATATTCATGTGAGATTTTGATGGACACATTACATATCGAGTATCCGACCAATATAAAATCAAAATACTTCCATTTTTGAATTACTAACAGCATCCGTGACAATATAATGCACACATGATAGAGCAACAAGTTTAAACCCTAACATCCTATCCATGACAAAATTATGCAGAATAAAACAATGAGTTCTTGTCAGCCCAAAAGAAAGTAAAAACAAATCAATCACACGCTCATGTAATACTATAGGGGGCTCCAACTCTTGTACTGCTTATAAAATCATTGAATCAAACCTAAATTTGATTTGAGGTCACTCAGACTAATATATACACACACCCACCCTCCGATCTCTCCCTTGCATTACCCATAACCGAAGTAAGATAATGAACATAGGACAAGCATTAAATAATTGGCAAAACTTTAACCCCAAATTTGTTAAATATTTAGCAATTCTGACAACATGTCAAGGACAAATAGAGATTAAACATTGGCTACAAGAAGAAAGATTCACAAACAAAAGTTTGCTAAATTTTGATAACTGCAATTGCAGCTAACACCCAAGCATTCAGCTTATTTTCTAGTAAAACAAGAAAAATATTAAGTCTTCCATAAAAGTAAACATTCCTTTGACAACATTCATGACCTCAGTACCTGTGCTCCAACTTCTCCTTTTCCTTGTACTGCTGCACATAACTGCATGGATTACAAGACATGAAGAGACAATTAATAATAAAACAAAGACAGACAGCAAAATGGAACTGTTCAAATTTAAAGATTTCAAAGACAGACAAATCCCCATATTAAAAGGTGGAGGCAGTTTTGATTATTTAGGCTCTTTTTTTTAGTAACTACCTTCTCTATGGAAAAATTTTCTTGAATTTTCCTGTTTGGTTACAAACAAGTTCGCAAGAACATTTGGACAAGTGAGAAGACCTATTTTCCCCTTTGTAATTGAACAGGAGACAAAACAAATAGAAAAAAAGAAAGAAAATTAATATGATGCATCTGAAATTGGAAAAATAGCACCTGGATTATCCTTCCCGTATCTTTCTTGGGGAAAAAGATTTGCAAAATAATTATGAAATAATTGATGGAAAAGACATCTAAAGCAAGGTAGTAGAGTTAGAACAATGCAACTCTCAATCAATAGACAAGTACTACAAAAATTCTGCATGCAACTACTCCAAACTCCAAAGTTCTCATGATTTTAGCATAAACCACGAGATAATCCTGATGCTCAAATATTGCAAGTTCCTCATACATAAGATGACAATTAGCGTTTCAAGAGTGGCAAAAAATAAGAGAGTACAGATAAAACTTGGGTAGAAAAGCATTGCCAACTATTCCAGCAAAACACAATCACAAATAATATGGATAGCTTTTGAGTTTGGCAATTTGTGGAGACGCAATATTGGTTAAATTATACACCAGAAAAAACTGACTACAGCTATAGCGACAAACACTAGTTCAAGCAATCGAAAACCCATTGTTGGATTAGTTTGATCATTATAACCAATCAACCCATTACTTATAAATCATTAACATCAATGAAGAAACAAAGCATGAGTTTGATACGTCAATTTTATTGGGTTCATCTTCCATATTTAATAAAACCCCAAAAGTATCGTATTCTTATGTGCAAAAAGCTGATCTGGGATTAGGGTTTCCACATCAGAACAATGAAAATTAATTAGGAAAAAAAATTAATTAGGAAAAAAAATGTAAGAAAGAGGAGCAATGAAGTACGTGTAAGTGCCGACGAGAGGGGCGAGAAGAAGGGTGGCGCTGATCCAGTTCTCGGAGACCTTGTGGTGGATCTTGGTGGGCAGATCCTTCCAGAGACCACTCATTGTCTTCTGCTGGAATGGTGAAAGAGCATACACCACCGCCTTCATTCTCACTGGCTGCTTCCCCATATCTCTTCTTCTTCCGAAGGTTTTTGATTTCCTCCTGATTGTCTATAGAAGATTAAGCCAGAACCCAGTTTCTCTTGCTTCCCCAATTCCACATTAAGAGCTTTGTTTATATTTGCCAGGCAGCAGCCTTGGCAATTTGACCATTTCTGGATTCTGTTCTTCTTGAAGCCCATTGGGCTATTGGACTTCAAAAACTCTTGTATAAAGGTTTAATTGTTTTTTTTTTTTTCAAATTTTTATAATTATATTATTTTTTAATAATTTAATTCAATTTAAAAAGTTAATTATAATTTACTGGATAATTAAAATTAAAGTTAGGATGATTATGCGGCCTATTATTTTTTTAAATTATGAACCATATATATTTAAGTATTATTAGTTACGTTTTACATTGATTTACTCATTATATAAATTTATAATTTAAAAAATTTTATATAATTTTCTTTAAATTTTTTATATAATATAATATATCATTATATGTTATTTTTTATAGCAAATTAAATTTAATTATTCATTAATATAATTATATTTTACTTTTAGTTAAAATTAATTTAAAAAATTATAAAAAAAAATAAAATTAATAAGTTATATATTTTAATCAATTGAAATATTATAAACAAAACACATAAATAAAATTTTTAATACATATTATTTTAGTGATTAAAATATTATAAATAAAATACCATAATTATGATATGGGAATATAAATATTTTGATTTTGTAAATTAAAATTTATTATTTACTATAAATTATTTTCTAAATAGCTTTAATTTTTTTTAATAAAGTTATTATAATATATTTAAAATAGAGATTATAAAGAAAAAAATATGTATTTTATTATTTGATTTTATCTTATAGAAATAAAAATTTTAGAATTAATAATTTTTTATAAAAACATTTTTTTATAATTTTGTAAATAATAAAAATAATAAAAGATGTTTTAAAATCCCAATGTTCCCCTCTTTCCACTTTTTTTTTTTCAACTTATTTTATCAATCTTAACACTTATTAATGAATTAAAGGTAATAAAAAATAATAATATATCATTATTAATTATTTTAAAATTATGATTAGAAAAGAAATTAATAATTAAAATTAGATCACATTAATTGATTTAAATCAATTTTGACTATAAGTTAAAAAAAATTTTAAAATCATGCTAAAATTATTAAAAAAATAACTATAATCAAATATTTTAATTACTATGTTAATTTTTTAATAATATTTTTGTAACTAATTTTTTTTACTAATAATTTTAAAATAATGTGAATGACATTTTTATTCTTCCAATTATTCTCCTTATTTTCCGTTATATATATATATTTTAAATGTGTATTGCGCATTTTTTACGCTCATTATATGTACCCGTAATTTTTCTATTTTTATAGAAAATCTTTTATTAAGTTTTATATAATATAATATTATTATAATAATTTTTAGTTTTTCATGATATGTATGTTGAATGTGCGCTTATAATTTTTAGACTAAGTTAATGAAAATAAAAATATATTAATAAAAATAAAAAATTATAAAAAGTGAAATTTATTATAAAAATTTTATTATTATAATATAATTTTATAATTAGTATTTTATAAATATATAAATTTAACTATTTATTATATTATTGGTTTATATATTTTCATGTTAAATTTTTTTAATAATGAAGTATTGAGTTTATCAAAACTAATTAGCATTTGATATTTTATAATTTTTATAAAACATATATAATTAATATAAAAATTTAAACTTTAAACTTTTATCAACCCTATTTAAGAATTTATATATATATATAATAGTAAAATAAATTCAATTTGCTATAATTTCATCTAATATTAATCTTTTTTATTTTTAGTTATTTTTTATTATATTTTTAATTTTATTGCTAAAATTAATTATAAATACCTATATCCATAAATATCAATATTATTAATTTTTATTTAATATATAATATTTTATATAATTTCATATTTTCTTATGATATAGAGAAAACTTTAAAATAAGTTTGATAAATATATTAATTTAAAATAATATTAATAAATATATTAATACCAATAAATTAATAACTAAAATTTTCTTTTATGTAAAAAATAAAAATCTATATTAATAGAATAAAAAATAATTGATGTTAGTATATTATTATTTTTAATTTGAATGATTATAGTAAAAAATATAAAAACAATTATTCGGTTTACAGTAAAATATTTTGTCAACTAATTTATAATGTATTTTTAAATTAAATTTTTTTATAATTATTTTTCTAAAAGTAAACGTCAAATTTCAATAAAAGAATTTGTTAAATCCGAAAAATAAAAATTCTATTAAATGATATAATGTTTGTATTCATATCAAAAGTGAACTCTTTTTATATCAAATATCAATTCGTATTTATATTTAAATATGAGTTTATCAAATTAAAAAAACAATTCTATATTCAAAGTATGATTCTTAATTCTTTTTATAAGTATTTATTATTTGTCAAATTAGGATAAAATTATAATATTAAAAAATTATTATATTTTTTATATGTACACACATTAATATTTTTAAATTTTTAATAATGTATCTGTTGCGGTCTACATAAATTTCTTATGATTTGGATCTGTAAAATAAAAAATAAAAATGGATCAGAGGTCCATAGGGTATAGACCCGGTGAAGATTGTCTAATAGCGTATTAGATTTATTAGAGATAAAGAATATGATAATATGATCTTTTTATATAGAATATGGACAATAATTGATTATGATAAGTCAACTATATAGTTATGTATATATTATTAATTAGCATAATTATAAGAATTTATTTATATTTATAATGCATAATTATAGTTATTGTTATTTTTGACAATTTTGCCAATATAAAAATCGCTATCTTTGATTGAGATTTTTTCCTTATATCGAGTGCATCTTATAGTGTTTAAACCGATTGAACGAATATTATGATTGAACCATTAAATATGATTAGGCCCATGGCCATTTAAAAATCCGAATTACTAAATTAATTATATATATATATATATATTTATTTATTTATTTTAAGAAGCTATATCAGTACAATTTTAAAATAAAAAATTAGTATTATAAATTCTAGTCATCCTGTTAATTATATTAATTTTATAATTAAACTCAATTTGTAAAATAATATATATTTATCTATTTAATTTTTTTTAAATGACTAATTATATATTATTTAAAAATTTTAGATTCATATAATTTTATTATATAGTACATATTATAATTATTTTTTTTATAAATCAACGTGTGTATATATATATATATATATATATATATATATATATATATATATATATATATATATATATATATAAAGCTTATCAATAAATGTACTAACTTATATATTAATGCAATAATTAAGCATTTTAGAAATATATCTATAATAAAAATTATAAATTTATTTGAAATAATTTTTAAGGAATTTATAAAAATTAAATTAAAAGAAATTTTCAAAAATTAATAAAATAATTCATATATTTGGCTGACAATAATTTTTTTTTCCTGTTCTTTTTTATAATTTAAACATTATTAAATTAAAATATTTTTCCCTAAATAACTATAATTAAGATAAAGATAAAAATCCGTTAAGATTCATTAAAAAAGTTATTCTTATAAATAAAATACTTTCTATTTTTATAAATAATATAAATCATAAAAATATTTTTATAAAATTTTATTATAAATTATATTATAAATTTAAATACAAGTAGGATTAAAAATTTTAGACTTATATAAACTTTAAAATTATATAGATAAATAAATTTTAAGTCATAAGAATTTTAAATTTATATAAATTTTAAAATTAAATAATAAAAAATATAATTATAAATACTATAAATAATGAAAGGTAATTTAGATAAAACTAAGTTCCCCTCCCCCTTCTCCCTTCACACACGCCCATTATTTAAAATTAAATAAAATTTTAAAATTATAATTTTCAATATAAAAAAAGCTATAATTATAAAAGTTTGAAAAAAAAAATGCTTTTTAATATTAAGCTTCTAAATTATATATTATCATTTACTATTAATAAAATTATTTATGAGTTAGGAATTTTATCTATATAAGTATTTTTTAAATAGGATTTATAATAAAACTAAAATTTTAATACGTTAATTATTATTTATTGTGAATTAAAAAGTTAAATTACATAATTAAATATAAGGTTAATAGTAAATGATTTAATATTTGAGTATTGATTTTATTTTTAATACAACTCTAAATATTCAAATATTTACATAATTATATAAGGTTAAAAGACAAAAAAAAAACATTTATGTCAATTTTCAATTTTAGTAAAAAATTTTAATCATATCAATTTAATCATAAACTTTTTCAAATATTTTCAATTTTATTATTAAAATTTAATTAAAAACAATTAACTCATCAATTAGTAAAAATAACTCAAATTTTTTCATTTATTATCAATTTTAACGACTCCTTTTAATTTTATAAATATATTCAATAATTTTAGTATTTTTATTAATTTTAACAAACTTTATATTAATAAAAAATAATAAATGAACAACATATCTAATATTATTATCTAAATTTTTAATTTTTTTTCTTTTTTTTTTCTATTTATACTTTTAATTTACTTTTTTTCATTCATTTTATTTTAAATTTAAGGCAACAAAAATAAAAATTAAATATTTAAAAATAAAATATAAATAAATAATAAAATCAAAACAAATGTAATTATAATTTTTAAAATGATAGATAAATTAATCAAAATAATATTTTTTATCGATTTGAAAATAATTACTAAAATTGATATAAAAATAAAAAGATTATCCAATATTAATAATTCATGTAAATATTTGAATTACTTTTATTAATTAAATAATCTACTTATTAGGTTAATTGCTAAAATTAAAATTACTATCAAAATTTTAGATTAAATTAATAAAATTAAAAGTTTTGATTAAAATTGAAGAAATTATAAAGGTTTTTATTTTTTTTATTCATTTAGCTATTAAATAGTAATATAAAATTAATATAAAAAGATAAAAGTTTGAAATAAATAAGCGCTTTAATATAAAATTAAAATTTATTTTTATTTTAAACAATTAATTATCCAAATAAAATCTAAATAATTTTTATGAATATATTTTTCTAAAATTTTTAATATATTTATAAATTATAATATTTTATTCATGTAGAGAATAAAATTAATTTAAAAGTAGGACTAAGCACTTTTTTAATTTTATTTAAAATTTTAGTTGGTTTTATTAAAATTATAAAACTAGTGTTAGTTTTATTTTATTTACCTAAAATTAGTCAAAATTAAAATGTAATTATAATAATTTTATTAAAGTTTTCAATAAAATATTTTTTAGTTTATTATGTTGAACAATAATTTGAGCATATAAAATTATTTATTTTTATTATTAATAAAAATGATAAATAAAATTTGTTTATACATAAAAATAAATTTTTAAGTTTGATTAAATTTATATTTTTATCAATATAAATAATTAAAAAAAGCTCTAAATTTATGACCAATAATGTGATTCATCTACTTGAATTTGATTAAAAAATTAAATTTTTAATTTTAATATGTAGTTAATACTAATTTTTTTTAGTTAAATCTATATACTTATTAATTTAATAAATTAATAATACTTATGGGATTATAATTATAGAATTATTATATTAAGAATTATAATATGTTTTCTAGTGTAAGTAAAATTATTATTAAAATAATATTAAAATTTAAATTTATATTAATTATTGTAATATTAAAAAATAAAATTGTTAGATATTTAGTGACAAATGTTTCGTTGCTAAAAGTTTTTAGTGACAATATAAAATACTATAGAATTAACATAATAAAGGATTTAGTGATAAATTTTCTATCACTAAAAGATTAGCAATGATAATATTTGAAGCTCTAATAGCTAAAATTATTAGCGATGCATATTTTTATCGCTAAATAGCATTAGTGATGAATTTATATAATTAGTTGCGTGTTATTGTCTTTGATATGTGTTATTAGTGATGAATTAATTATTTATGGCTATAAATATATTTTTTTATATTTTTATAAACAATAGATAGAATAATAATATTTTTATTTTTATTTATTAATTTATTATTTTATTATTTTAGTTAATTATTTCTCATAAAATTTTATATTTTATTAAAGTATAAGTAGGACCAAGAATTTTAAATTTATATGAGCTCTAAAATTAAGAATTTTAAATTTATACAAATTTTAAATTTATATAAACTTTAAAATTAATTTAAAAAATAAAAATATAATTATAATTAATTTTATGAATGAAGAGAAATTTGAATAAAGTTAATGTTTTTCTCGCTTTATGCTTTTATATATAATATGGATAATTAAAAAAACATTTTAAAATATTTTTTTTACTTTTTCTTTTGATTATTATACAAATCTACGTTTAAATTTTAACACTTAATTAAAATTATAAGAATACATAAATACTAAAGCCTGAAAAATTTTGGACTTTTTACCATTAAGCCATTGATTTCTTCTGTTTGGGATTTTTAATTAATAAGTTGAATTTAAAAATGACTTGCTTAAAAATTGCTTTGTGGCAAAGCATTTTTATTTTTTTATTTTGTACTTTTATATAAAAAATTACTTTATTTTATTAAATATTAATTTTTCATCTTAAATTTTAAATTTTAACTACGAAATCTTATTTCATAGAAAAAATTTACTAAAATTCTTTTTAGTACATCTATTAAGAAATTTAAAATTCTTAACTTTATCGTGTTATATTCTTTGAAAATCAATCGTTTTTTAACTAAATTTTTAGTTGAATTAAAAAATCGATGAATTAGTTTAAATTTTCTAAAATATGTATTATTTATAATAAATTTAAATGTATTTTTATTTTTAAAAATATTATATTAATTTACATATTTAAATAAATTTTCACTAAAAAATTATTTATAAAATTTGAATATTTATCTTGAAAATATTTCTTATATTTAAAATCTAAAAATTTTAATGACACTTCAAAATTTGCTGGAATAAGTATTTTTCTCTTATTTTGTTTATTTTTTTAATTGATATACTATTAAAAAAATAAAAATAATTCATTAATCAATTTATTTCAAAATTTAAAATTAAATGACATATATTTTTATATTTTTTTATTGATAATATCATGTGCTATTAAAAGATTATTTATTAACACTTAAAATAAAATTATAATAATTAAGAATTTTATCGTTAACACTCTAATTTTAAAAATATAAAAAAATAAATATTAAATTATATTATTAAAATAATATAATAAATAATTCACACAATATAAAAGATTAAGACAGTTGAGTATTCATAGGCTAATAAATATAAACATTTAATTAGCTCTCACTTATATTTTAAAATAACTCATTAAAGAGGTTAAAAAATCCTTTATATTTCACTTAGGGGTGTGTGGTTTTGATTTGGATCAGGATGTGCCTAAAAATCAAAACCGAATCGAAACTTCAGTATAATCTCAATTTGGTTTTTCATTGTTTTGGTTTTTGTTTAATACAGTTCTCGATTCTTTGATTATGTTTTGATTCTTTGTTTTTAAAACAATTTTATATAATTATTTTCTTAAAAAGTCATACTTTAATTAGTATTTAAGTTTTAAATTGCGTTATTAATATATAATATATCATATAATATATATTTTAACTATCTATTAATTATGTAATATTTAACTATAAGACACAATTATAATTATGAATTATCATGTAACATTTATAATTAAAAATTATAAGATAATTTAATGTATTTATAACTAAAATTATTAAGAAAACATAGAGAAATAAAATATAATATTAATTTATATTTACTTTATAATTATGTATATATGTATAAATATATATAATTATCACTATAAAAAAAGTAATTAATTTTGTAATCAATTTTTGCAACCGATTAAAATCGATTGCGATTAGCAATCAATTTTGCAATTGATTTGGGATTTTGGTTTTTTTTTACAAAATAGGTAATTTTTAAAAATTTAACAACACTTTAAATATAAAATTAATAACTGATTTTAAAATTAATTGCTATTAACAACTGATTTTTTATCTAAAAAATTTCCGCTTAATTTTTTATTTTATTCTTTTATTTACAACTAATTTGCGAATCAATTATTAACAGTAATTGATTTTTTCCTCCTAAAAATTCTTGTCATTTTTTTTTTATTTTGATTTACAATCAATTTGCGAATCGGTTACTAACAGTAATCAATTTTTGTAATAGATTGCAAATCGGTTGTAAAATTTTACCTTCAATAATTTTCATCCAACTTTTAAAATAAATTAGCAACTGTCAATCGATTGCTAAAATTAATTACTAATTCGCTTATATAAATCACTACTCATTTTTTTCCCTACTACTTATTTTTCTTTTCTTTTTTTCTTCTCTTTTCTTTCATTTTCTTTACTATTTTTTTCATTCTCATCTATTTTATTCATTTTTTCCTTTTTAGCATATTTTTTTCATTATCTTTTTCTTTCACATATGTTTTCTTCATCATTTTTTCTAATTTATTTTCTTCTTCATTTTTTTTTCTTTTTCATCTATTTTCTTCGTCATCATTTTTTTCTTTTTCATCTACTTTTTTCCTCATCATCTTTTTCTTTCTCATCTATTTTCTTCATATCTTTTTCTTTCTCATCTATTTTCTTCTTCATCTTTTTATTTCTCATCTTTTTTATTTAATTTATTTTTCTTGAACATAAAATAAAAATTTTTGTACAAATATAATTTTTGTTAGTAAATTATTTATAGGATTAATTTTTAGTAATTTTTGTTATAACATATGTATGGTAATTTTTTTTAATAATTTATCTTATAAATATCTTTTTATATTTAATTTTTTGTTAATATTTTTATAATAATTATTATTACTAATTTTTTATAATATTTTATATTAATTTTTTTTACTAATTTTCATTAATAATTTATTATTTTAGTAATTTTTGAAAAATTTATTTATTTGAATTTTTTATTTGTTGTTTGGAAACTTAATTTTTTTATTTAAATTAGTTGCAAATAATAACCGGTTTACAAAATGATTGCAAATTACAAAATTAAATACATCAAATTTTTTGCAGTCGATTATGTTTAGGTTGCTAAATTGATTGCTACTAGCAATCGATAGTTTCTTACCAAAAATTTTATTTTTTAAAATTTAATTATTTTAACGGTTGTTTTGGTTGTTTGTTACTATTTATAACCAACCTTATTGCAACCGACTAAATCGGTTACTAAATTAGTTGCTAAATCGATTAGCAACCAATTCGGTCAGTTGATAATCTAATTTTTTTGTAGTATATATTGAAAGTATATAATATATCTAAAAACATAAAAAAATATATATATGTATAAATTCGATTTTCAATTCGATTTTTAGTGAAAAATCAAAATCAAATCAAAATATCAAAACAATTTCAATCGATTCGAGACCTTCAAGAACCGTGCATAACCCTAATTTCACCCTTCCAACCAACTCTCTGACTAAGGTCAAATTAATCTCTCACCCAATTAATAGGCTGCTTTGGATTTTTAGGTTTCCTATGAAATAACAATAATTAAGTCTTAATTTTAAATTAACATTTGAGATCAGGGGAAGAGAAAACCAAATTTACCATTTTAATTTGACTAAGGATAGTGTTGACAGCAAGTTTTTGAAAATGAGTGTACAGAGAGAGAGATTGACCAAACACCTAACAGGAAATATTGCCTGTTTCACATTCACACACATTTGACTTGTGCATCCATCCTGCTAGAGTCATTTTGAAACATCCTGAACATGTAAGGGGAAAAAAAACATTTCCAGGAGAAGAATTCACATTGCTGAAAGAATGTATTGCAGCAATCAAAACCAGTACCTGATTCAACTATTGGCAATATATATTACAGACTAGTTGATGTTAATTACAGAATTAATTTAACAATTGTTAATACTTGTACACCTGCAAGCTATTACATGGAGAAAAGTTATACCAAATGAATTTCTATTTCCTTTCCCTTGTTAATGTTTGTGTTACCCAACAAATAACCAGGGTTGAAAACTACCAGCCAGTTCTTCAAAGCACTTGTTTGTAGCTATACAGGATTTGACACATAATGAGAAGCATTAAATAGAAATAATATTGAAAGAGTATTTTAGAGAAACCAGTGAGAAGATTGAATCATGAAGCACTATTGGCCAGTTTTGGCACGCTTCATTCCACTTGAATTGAAAGGAGAGACACTACCACATGGTCTATTGCTCTCTTCCCTATAGTTTGAATTCAACATTGCTAATTCTCTCAGTTGATGCCTCTTATAGATATCCTGTGACTCATCCTGCAAATTGGAAGATGAAAAAAAAAGTGAATATCTGGGAAGGGCATCTAATTATACTTCAATGGAGGATAAGGACCATTTACTGATGGTGTTTACATACTATTATAATAAGCACATAAATCTAAAGTATACACACAATTGCACATACACAGAATAGACACTATAAAGGAAAAAAGAAACAAAGACTCAAGATTTATGTAGTTTGATGGTAAGGTCTATGTTTACAAGCAAGTCATAAGAGAAAATTCCTCTATGATGAAAAATGGACAAGTTACAATCACTCTAAACTCAATCCAAATCCTAATCCCAGTAGATTTATCCAAATTTTCTCAATATACCGAAATAAGCAAAATTTATAGTATTTATACTGGTTCATGTTGGGAGGCGTTTGCCCCCTTGCACTCCCAACAAGGTTTGTGATGATAATGGAGGATACAGCTCGATGAAAAACAGATCTAAAATTCAAACCACATAACAACACACACGCTTTGTAGAATTACCAAAAGAACCATTAGATCTGAATTCACAAAGTTTAACCTCTACTTTATATTAGCATGCTAGTGATATTGATGCAATAATGTGATAAATGGAAGAAACAATCTAAATGCCAAGAAAGAGTGCATTGAATAGCAGGAAAATGAGCAAATGGATATCCACAACTCAGCAGAATGTAAGAATGACCATCATAATTTGCTTTGTGATAGCAAATTAGCAATAAATAAAATAATTGTCAAAGAGTGATACCCACAGAGCCAAATGTGTGAACAAAATGAAACTATTATACTTAAAAAGAAAAATTAAAATAAGTAATGTTCCTTGATGATTTAGAATAGCCAGATAATATCAGAAGAAAGGACGAGGCTAGTAGATATATACCACAGGTTTAAGCAGTTCTTCAATTATTTCCTGCGCTTGTCTCATTTGCATATCAATAATATTGACAGGTAATTCAGCCTCAATTATAATGTGCAGAGGATCACTCAGATGCTCATAGCCTGGTCTTCCCCTTAATGATTCTTCCTTTAGAGTAAAAAAGCAAAGGAAAATCTATTAAGACATTGACAAACCAAACAGGTTGCAGCATAAAAAAAGAGACCAGAACATAAATTCTTGGGGACATTGCTGGGTTGGGATGCTGGATTCAGTCCTACAATAAACAAATTACCTTTTCAGGGTCTTTTATTGAACCTTTTCCTCTTATATACACCCGACACCCTGTAGAGGCTTCCACACGCTTCAACGAATTGCCCCTAGGGCCCAAAAGTCGGCCTACAAAATTGAACTAAAATCCACAAAGAAATAAAATGTTATGCTTCTCAATCCATATTGTATGAAGAACTACAATTTTATGGAAGTATCTGACGAAAAAAAAATTATGATAGTATATATCAATGTAAAAGCATCCCAAGTTGAATGTGCAACTTACAGTTGGATAGCTATCAACAGGAACATCCAAACGCAAGATTTTCTTCACAATATAGGAACTTGGGCTTGCTGGTGCTGCTTGCCAGTCCATATTAATCCCCTGCATTCCTAATCTCTGCTAGGTAATGAACATAATGTCATACTATTGTAGCTGGAATTAATACATTCATTAGATTGGAAAAGCGCAAAAAGAGACAGAAAGATCAAGAAAACATGTGAAGCAAAGTCATTGCAAGTCACCTATACAGATATAAGAGGAATATGCAAGATACACCTACTTTGCAACTAATGATGAGTACTAGCAGTGAACTTGTTTGACCATCAAGCCAGGTCATGCAGTTTAAGATGCAATTTCACCATTCAGTTCTGTTAGACACCAGGTCTGCATCAATATTCAAAACTAATACAATCTTCAACCGCCAAAATATAGGTTCTTGATAACTAGGAAGATTTTACTAATTAGCCTACGAAAACAAACCTTAATTTACAAGGTCTAGACATGTGAGTTAGTAAAAAGAGTATGTAGGCACATCTCATTAAAGAAATTGATATTGTACACTGTATATCTGCTTTGTTTCTTGTCAAATTCTTGTTAATTCATGCAAATAAATTTTCTGGACTAGAATGTGCAAGTGAATGTGAATCATTAATCATATTATTTTAAGGTATAACAAGCAATGCAAACGGGAGTGCCAATTGCCAAACTGAGTGAGTGCATTCAAATTAGTTATAAAACCTTACCTCATTCGGCAGCCCATTCCACCCAATTATCCCTGTTCCTCTATTATTTGGCAACATGTCTGAAGAAGCCATAGGGCTCAAGCTTCCACGTTGCAGTCTATCAAAGTCACTTAACCCCTGGTTGGACATCATTCCAGAGGCCCTCAATATTTCTGCTAACATTAAAGATTAATGCACTTATTCATTTTAAGTTCTCTTGAATAAAAAAAATAAAGATTAAAATTCCATTAAAATAATCACTAACTAGACAGTTAATTAAAATAATCACCACATTAATCAACAATAAATGTCACCCCACAAGTCCAAACTAGAAGAGGAGCATTTTGTTAATTAAAAGGTTGATGCAATTCCATTCAAGGTACTACATTCATAATTTAGCAAGATAGACCAATTTGGGGCTCCTGCAAAACCGCAATTAGACATAATTTCTACTCCTGAAACTTGTAATACATGCATGTTTGAGATCCTGATCCCCTCTGATTGTGATGACCGACCTTGGAATGGACCAATAACTTAACCAGCCTTCCTATCTCCAACTAATTTAACCAAGAAACAGCTAGATACGACTCCAAAACATACTTTGGAAGATACACATCGGTTTGACTGCCATAATATTATGATGTTTTCAGTAACATTTTGTTTTCAGTCATTAAGCACATACTCATCCATGGCATCTAACAAATGATACAAGTCATGAACTACATAGATTTCTCAATTAAAATTAGTTGTGTTTGGAAGAAGTAGCTTCGGCAATATACACATAAAAGGTTCAAGAAGGCTCTTTCCCATTCCCAAGAATTGATAAATTCAATGCAGTAGGTATTGCTGCACAACTAAGATGGGCAATTTTAGGTAAGCATACTGAAACAATTATAAATAAAGAAGACAACACATCCAATTCTAATTCAGCAGTGGTTTAAGACAATTTAAACATGAGAATATAATAAAAGCGTCAATGAACAAGGACAAGAAAACAAAGTACACCATGTTAAAGGGAAATTCTGCTTCAATTTTTTCATTCACAAATAAGAAGAAGGGGGTAAGGATTAAATACACCAAGCATCAGAGTTATAAACAAGAAATATAAAAATCGAACTGGGGAGACTATAGATCGAAATTAAAAGTGAAAAAGAAGAACCTTGATTCAAAAGTCGGCTACATATAGGAAGGATTCGAGTAAAAGGTCCAAGCTTCTGGTGCTCTTCAAGCAACTCTGTCAAATAGTGACCACTGAAAGAAAAGAAAAAAAAAATAAAGAGAAAAGAGAAGAAACTCAGAAATCAACAGAAATCAGAAAAATTTTTAGTAAAAAACGAAAACAGATGCAAAATTCTTATATAAGCTACCTATCAACATCAGGGGTTGTTCTTATATGTGGAGACAGAGTTCTTGCAGGCGAAAAATTCTGTGCGTATAAGCCAGACATGAATATGGTATTGCAAGACACACAGAGACAGAAAGGATGAAGAAGAAGGCAAAGCCCTGCCTGCCCCTACTCTGAAAGGGAAAAAATGGTGGATGCAAAAATTGCAAAGGAAGAGTGGGCTTTTTCGTAGTAGTGCAGTAATGGTGGGGTTTAAATATGGGAGCGGGGTTTTAATGGTATGGTGCTTTCCCTTTGTAGTAGAAAAATTTCCCATTTTTTACAGGTATGAATTTGGAAGGAAAGTAATAAATTAAATATTTATATATAAATTTCTTTTATATTTATATTTTAATTAATTTTACATATATTTTAATATAAAAATTTAATTTAATAAAAATTAAATTTATTTTTATATAAATTTAAATTTATATTAAATGCACCCTAAAAAAAAATAAAAATAAAACAGGTAGGATTTTGCAATTTTATCTCCATGAGTTAGAAAATGTGATCATATATATATATATTAAAGTATTATAAATTTTTTTATTAAATTTTATATATTATTAATTTATGAAAAAGTAATAAAATTAGATAATAAAGGAATGTATCTCTTAAAATTATAATAATAATTTCTATATTTATATAATTTGAAATTATAATATTAGAAAAATATTTTTTTAAGGTAAAATAAAATCAAAGGAACATGAAAGTTGAACTCCATTCTCATTTTATTTCTTTAGATAAAGCTAAAATTAAAAATGTGTAGAGAGATGGGGAATTGAAATCTTCTGGAGTAAATATATATGCAATTATAATTAGGCTATACCTATATTTTTATTTATTTTTAAAGATTTTTAATTCTTCCATTTTATTAATGAAATTTAAATAAATTAAATTTATAAGAACTAATGAGTCTTATAATAAATTTTTATCTATATTTTATAATATCAATTTAATTAATAATGATTTATATTTAAAATTATTAAAAGAAAGGACTTAATTTGAATACGTTCAAGTTGATTTAAAATAATATTAATTATATTTAATTTTTTACTCTACTAGATAATAATTTTTAAGATAATTTTTAATATTTTAATTTTAATTAAAATATTATTTTTAAAATAATTTTTAATATTTTAATTCTAATTAAAATCTCATTCTTTTTATTTATATTATTTGATTATATATTATTTATATTATTATTTATCAATTAAAAGAATAGTTTATAAAATTTTATCATTCCTTGTTTTTAGAGAGTGAGTAAATATCTTATATAAAAGTAAAAAAATATATATAATTATTTTTATTAAATATTTTTATTATAAATTATTATATAAATAATTTTTTATTAATAATTAATATTTAATAAAATGACTGATGAAAATTAAAACAGTTAATTTTATTGAAGAGACCTTTTGTACATTTAATATAAAATAATTAATAATTTTTTTTATTAGATTTGACCAAATTTAATAATTATATTTAAGTCTACAGGAAGGATAGACCGATAAGAACGGAAAGGGAAGAAAATAAAATACCTTTGATGCTGACGCTACCTAATCATTAACCCACTCTCATTCAAGAGCGAGTGTCCAACACTTACGTCGGTTTATCATCTAATATACTGTACAACAACTTCACTCTCTTGCGATAGCGCGTGAGAAACGCAACCTATCGGTCCTTGAATATTCGCATCTGCGTTTAAATGGTAAGGAGTAAATGCTAGAATTTAGTGGGCAGAGAGGATGATTGATTCCTACTTCCTGATTAATTTGCAAAGTCATTAATATCAATTAACTATTAAATGCACCAATAATAGTTGATTGTCGCTTTGAAATAAAATTATATTAAATTAAAAAAATAAAAATATTAATTATAATTTGAATTTATCAAATTAAAAATATAAATTTAATATAATTTGCAAAAATTGATATATAATATTAATTTTTTTGGATAACAGATATATAATATTAATTTATTGCACTTTAAAAAAATTATTGACATCAAATGATTATTATATATAGTATTTGAGACGCACAAGATAATCACAATGTAATTTTTGTAGTTTATTTTTTAGTTTTATTTTATTTTATTTTTATCTTTTAATTTTAATTTATTATTAAAATATTTTAAAATTTTAATTTTATTTCACCAAAATTTTCTTTAATATGCAATAGTAATTTTATAGATTAAAAAAAATCTTTAAATTATTGTGTAACATTTATAAATATAATTTTATCACTTTTTGATGAAGGATTTATCATCCTCTCTTAAGAAAATAGATTTTTGTGATGGCATTGATATTTTTGCGATAAATCTATATGGTGGTTGAGAAAGTCGATTTTTTTTAATGTAAGTAAAAAAGAAGATAAAACTATAATTTCATTAATTTTTAAGTTGAAAATATATTTTTATGAAATAAAATTAAAATTTAAAAATTTTTAAGCAATAAATTAAAGTTAAGAGATAAAAGTAAAACACGAGATAAAATTTAGAGATGAGTCATAAAAATTAACTTGATAGTATATAGGATATTTGTTTATAAGTTTATTGTATGTATAATTATATTTCTTTTTTCTATTAATTATATTTATATAATTATTATCTTTTATTATTGAGAGGTTTCTTTTTTTTTTTTTTTATGAGCTAGATGTAATAATTTGTAAAAATAATTGTTTCAATCCTTTAAAAAGATGCTTCAAAGCAAAAACAAATTGATAATTTGAAGGTTTATTTTTAATCCATTTTACTTGAAATTATTGATATAAGAATTAAAACTAAAAATTTTATGATATTGAAGTAGGAAAAAAAAAATTAAAGAAAAAGCTAAAAGAATAAGGGGGGGAATAAAAAGGGGATCTTGCTAGCACTAACAAGTAGTATTATTCTAGAATCTATAAAGGAAAAAGGTTGAAGGTCATCACTCAATCTTGTTTTAAAGTTTTAGATTAGACATATCCCAACCATTCCAAGTTTCCAACAACTTTCTCTTGCATTCCATGCTAATGTCCCTTTATTTTCCTTCCTAATTTCTCCCCATATTGTCAATCCACTACCTAGTGGTTAAAAAGATTGAAATTGATCTTTTTGTCTTACTCTAATTATTTTTTATATATATTTTTTAATTTAAGATTGAAATAAATTATGTCTTGTGATACTCAAAAAATTGAGAGGATTAATGATTTAAGAGTGGTGAAGAGCTGGACCAGAACTGGCCAGCAAAGGCATATTTGGTGTGAACCACATTTTGACAACTATACAATATACATGTGTGTGTGTGTTTTTGTTTCATAATAAAGATTATAGTTGTAACAAATTTCAACCCTTATTTATTTATTTGTTTTTTTCATCACTTGAATGATTGGTATTCATATAGATAGATATGTGAATAGGAGTAAATTTTGATAGTCACAAGGCATGAGTCAAAATAAGCATTGGATTCCTTTGAACAGTACATAGATTGAAGTTGATGCTGAGGAAGAGAAGAGACAGAGAAGAGACAGCAACTTGTGGATCACATGAATCTAGTGGTGAAACTCCCAATTATTAAATTTTCTGCTAACCTTACTCTAGCTCTAATCTATTGCCAATTGCTTTTACATTTAGGCTTGTTTATATTTTTATATTTTTTAATATTTTGAAGTATTAAAAAATGAGTTAGTGAAAAATATTTTTCTAATCAAATCGAAAATTAAATAATTTTCAAGGAAAATCACTTTCTCTTTTTAAACGAGGAATGACCTGTTTAACATTATTATTGGAGATATTATTAAAAAAAATATATTTTTTTTTATAGATATACTAGTTAAAGAGAAATAAAAATAATTTAAAGTTAAATTTAATGAAGTTTAGTTATAAAAATATTAAAATAATAAAATAATTTTTTTTAAATTATTTTTTTAATAATATCTAGAATTATATTTTTTTTCTATAATACATTTTTAACCCTTCAACTTAAATACCAAACATGTCTAAAATCATGTTTAAGATTTTGATAATTTTATTAAAATATAAAAATAATTATACATCGTGATATAAACACATATTATTAGTTTAACATTATAACTAAATAATAAAAAATATTTTATTTAAAAATAATTTCTATGTATAAATTATTTTCTACAAAAAAACTCTGTTAATTTAAAAAAAAAAACTTATCTATGAAAAGTAATTTTCATTAAAAATATATTATGGGTAAATAAATTATTTTTAATTGTTTGGTTATAATACTGAAAATTAGATGGAAAAATATTTTCTCGTGTTTGGTGCATTTTAATAATGATAAATTTTTTACATATTAATTTGATATAAAAAAGATGATATAATCTCTATAAATCAATAAATATATAAAATTTATGTTTAAAATTACCATCATTCATCCATAAAAAGATAATAAAAATTGTAAATATTGTTATTTTTTAATAATAATAATAATAATAATAATAATAATAATAATAATAATAATAATCCATCACCTTTATTCCAGCCACCGGTCCGTCCACCTGCAAAGCTAGAATCGAGAAATTCACCCTATGATGAATCTTTTATATTAAAAAGAAGAAGAAATAAAATGTTAGGCCAAACAAAAAAGACAAAAACAACCGATTATTTAGGGAAAATGACTTCAATTCTCAAATTTAAAAGTTATTTTCCATTGACTGAGGAAACCACTTAAAATTATACTCTTAAATAATAAAAAAATATAAAAAAATATTTACCGTGAAATAAATATAAATTAAGAGCATACAAAAGGGTTAGATACATACATTTACATATCAATTTTTATGTTCTTTTTTTATAGCTTTGCTCTTTATTTTTTATTTTTCTTTTCATATTTGTATTTGATTTTTTAAAGCATATTTGATATTGAGATTGAAAATATGAGTGAGCATTCAGTTCAAACCGAACCGAATCGAAGTAAATTATAAAAATCGAACTGTAAATTTTAGAAACAAAATCGAATTGAAATGGGTGAAAAATTGAATCGAACCGAACCGCTCTATTTCAGTTCGGTTTAAACCGATCGGTTTATTTTTTATTGATTTTTTAATTTAGACTTGATTTTCAAGTTATTTGGTCTAATTTTAACTTTGGTTTGAACCTAATAACCATTAATCAATGAAATTAAACAATTAATATATATATAATTAAATATATTTCATAAATTTTCTATAAAAATAAATCAATTCAAAAATCGATTCGGTTCGATTTAGTTTGATTTGACTATATAAATTACTATTCGGTTCGGTTCGGTTTAACCGATTTTTCCTCTTTAAAACCGAACCGAAATAACCGAAATTTTTATAATGTAAAACAAAACCGAACCGATTGAATTTTAAAACCGAACCGATTGAACCAAATTGACTCGATTCAAATTGATTTTTCGGTTTGAACCGAATTCAACTCAGCCCTAGTTGGAAAAACAAAGCTGTTATTTTTTAAAAAAATATTATTTCAAATACTATTAAAAAAAGTAATTTAAAAAAATCTATTTTATTATTTATTAGTGTTATTATAGCTAAAATTTATTAAATTTAATTATAAATTATTTTTTAATATTATCTAATTAATATATTAAAAAAATATTTTTTTAATAGTAATTTCAATAAAAATGCCAAGCAGACTTTTGAGATCATTATAATACACATTTAAATTAAGGTAATTAACATCTGATTAAATTATTAACTTTTCAACACATAGGCTAATAAGAAATTCTAAAAATAGGAAAAATTATAAAAGGTATTATATAATTATATGCTTTTATAATATTGGACATGTGATTTTTCTACAATAAATAGATATTATATGTTTAATGCAGATAGTTAAAGAGGAAAAAATTAAGGTAAATTACAAAAAAAATCATATGATTTAAAGATTTTTCCAAATAGAGGCATATGGTTTGTTTCTGTTCAATTTATTTTATTTTTTTAAAATTATTAATTAAATTAATAAAATAAATGAAATTGAAACCAAATAAATGATAAAATAATTTCAATGATTTTAAAAAATATTTAATTATTTTTAAATAAATTGATTAAAAATAAATAAAATTTTAATTAAATAACTATTAAAAAAATATTATAATTAAATTTTTAAATAATTATTTGCAAATATTATTTCATCAACTTAATTAATAATTAAAAAATAAACTAAATAAATTAATAATATTTAAAAATATTTAAATAAATCTTTAAGAGGACAAGCAAAATACAATATTCATGAGACTTAATTTAAAATAAGTATGATTACTTGTTTTAATTTTTTTTATTTATTACCAATATTATCACTATCATTATTACTCTATCACCGTTATTACTATTACTCTTACTCTGTCACCGCCATCACTACCATCAACATCCTAATTCTGTCACTACCACTACTACTCAACCACTATTGCTGCTATCACTACTACTCAATTATTATTGTTGCTACCACTACTACTCTTATTCTGTCACCACCACTACCACCACCACCATCACCATCACCATCACCATCACCGTTGCCATCCTCATTCGGTTGCCACCATCACTTGACTATCGTTATCACTACTTAGCTATTATCACATCTATCATCACCTAGCTACTACCACCACGACTACCTCACCTTACCATTATCATCATTATATAATTAATATTGTTGCCATCACTACAACTATCTAATTACTACTGTCGCATCATTACCACCACTTACTCACTACTATCATTCGATTACCAATCACTACAATCATTATTACTTATTAATTTTATAAATAAATTAAATATTAAAATAAAAAATATCGTTACATTATACTATTTATACTTTATTTTACAACTAAATAGAGAAATATAATGATTATTATATTATAATTTTAATTATATTACATAATTAATTATATTATATTATACTATACTCTATTAAATATATCCTAAAATTGGTCTTATTTTAAACAGTATTAAGGAGACTTTTTCCCTTTTTTGATAACCATATTAACCACATGATACATGTTTGTCACAAATCAAATCACACGTCTCTATTTATAATATAATAAATATTTATACAATAAGTACTTAGGTGACATAAAATGTAATTAGGGGAGGTTATCCCTTAATTAGATTTCTCTTTCTTTTTTCTTTTTTTCTTCTCTATCTTTTTCAATCTCTATCAGATACCCTTATTTAATCTCATCAGCAAGGATTATATATATATATGTTAAATCCACACCGAATTAGTCGATTAAATCAGTGAATCGAACCTTAAACTATTCTAAATTTATAATTGAATCAGATAAAAAAGTGATCTGATATGATTAAATTAATTCGGCAATTGAACTAGTGAATCGGTATGACCCAATTGATCCAATCGGTTTAATTATTTAATAGAATTTTTTTTAAAGTATTGATATAAAGATTTGAACTCAAAATCTCATAAAAAGCCTTTAAAATCAAAATTAATTGAGTTAGCTTGGTATTTATATTTTTTTTATTTCAAGATATTTATTTTTTAACATATAATTAGAATTATACATTTATATAAATTTTTATGTATTGTATTATTTGAATACTTTTATTTAAAATTTAAAAACATTATTAAAATTTATTAAATATAACTTAATAAATATTAAAGTTTCATTTAAATAATTAAAATTTAATTAATTATATTTATTTATTTGTTTAAATTAATAGTTATTATATTTAATTAATTTTTAATTAAATTATATATATTTAATTAATTTTTAATGACTTACTGATTGAACCATTAACCTACTAGTTAAATTACTGACTCATTTATCTGTTTACTTTACCGAGTCAACCTTCAAATCGAGTTTAATAGCACTACATATACCAAATTCATTATACATATTTTTCTTGCTATATTTTTTTTCTAATGCAATTTTGAATACTTAAACGATAAATTTTTTTTATATATTCATAATAATTAATTATAAATAATTAATGAAAAAAATAAAAAGTTAATAGCCATGACCCGAAGAAATAAACGAGGGAAATGAATGATACAGTAAGTGAAGGAATATTTCATACTTGATATGGTGGTGATTATATAGAAGAGCTTTCCCAATCAAAACATGCCACATGTCTTATTCAGTACAAATGGATGAATTATTGGTAAGATGGATTCATTTACTTGGAGACTTTATCTTTTCAGCCAAGTGGGTAGTGGTTATTGTGGAGGTTATCCATGCTTTAGGCAACTTGCAGAGTAATTATGCCAGAAAATCTTCTGAAGCTCTCATGGAGCTTTGAGATATTTAATATTGCTACAAGTTATTAAATGCCAGTGTGTCCCATAACACAGATGGGCCATATGGTCATCTTTTATTTGTATAAGTCAACCTCGTAACTCATCTAGGGAGATCATGGCATCTTGGCTATGCTTGTGACTGTAGGCAAGCTCCGTTAAAGTCTTGGGCTTGTTGGGTTCTAAAGGGTACTAAGCTCATATGACCTTGAGGTTGTCGTTCTTAATATTCTTTACACGTAGTGTGCATCTAGCAGGTCTTATATTTACTTTTATCATTTTAAAGAGTGTCCGTTGATTTATATTTTGATAAATTAATAATATATGGTTAAATATGTTAATGAAGAAGTTCTAAACACTATAATATCGTAAGTTGATGTGGCACTATTTCTCTATCCATCACGTCAATAATTGGATTGTTTGGACTTTTTTGGTAATAAATTTAACTAAGGTTACTGATTTATTAAAATCCAAATTATAAGACCTTATTTGAAAATATCCAAACTACACGGCACATTTTCATACTTCTTTTTTTGCCTACAAACTTAGGACAACATCAATTGGGCAACATTTGGATTTGAAGGATTTTACAATCTATGAATTTTATCAAAGAATTTTAGATAATAGTTAGAGGTATTTGAATAAAGGATTTTGGAGAATCTATAAACTTGTTCAAAATTCATTGTTTCGTTGGGTAAAAAGTAAGTCAAAATCTATGAATGGTATAAAATTCATTATCCACCTAAATCCCTCAAAATGAAGCAGATACATGATCTCGTAGTATACTTAATGAATTACCGTCTCCGTCTACTGATAACCCATTAAATACACTACAAAGGATTTTAAAACAATTTTCTTACTTTTTGAAAGTGGTGAGCTTTTCTAGCAGGTATTAAAAATATTTATTTGAAGTTTAAAAACTAATTAAAATTTTCGTCCATTTTTATTTTTACTCAAATATTGAAAAAATTTCGGCAGAGTATCATCTATATTTGGGAAAAACAATTCTTCAAACACCTGTAAAAACACTTCAAATAATTCATTTCATCAAAATCAACCACTATCACAATAAATATCAACATAATTTCTCTCAACTCCATAATTCAAAACAATTCTCAATTCAATTGTCTTCAAAAATAATACTAAATAACTTCATTCATATTTCATTAAAGAAAAATCAATTTACATTCATCAACCCAAAATTTACATTAGAAAATCCAAAATAATATTATTACAAAATCTGTACAACTGCTCAAGACTAGTTTATACTTGTACATATAGTTATATACACAAAAATAAATATTACAATCAGGGTATAAAATTATACCCGACAAAATCTCAAGGATGTAGCTCCGAGATCCTCAGCAGCTCACTCTGCTGCTCTACTAGTCTCTCTATCTGCGACAGCAATAAACAGCCATCACTGAGTACTATGACTCAGTGGTGCACAACATACTAAAATAACATTTTATGCGTAATTCAAATCACATTTATTCAAATATAGTACTGAACAATAAAAAGCAGATACAAAAGATAATTTATAATTTTAGTCAAAATAGTCTCAAAACAAGTTTCATAAAAACACACATTTATATCATGCCATTCAGAATAATGTTTATTTCAATAGCCGGAGGCTTATGAGGAATCACAAAGTTAGCTAGTTCAATCTCTGGATACCCATTCAATTTCTTTCTCTACTGGCACACACCTCAACATTTCAGCCAGAGAGGGAATCAAAATTTAAAACTAATTCCTCTCACTAGTCATGCTAGTGAGACATTCAAATATATGGTCATGACACTGTGGTTTCAAAACTATCTTAACAATTTACCAAACATTTTCTGACAATTAAAACACATATCATTAAATTTCCAACAATTTAGATCAAAAGCATAGTATACATTTCAATCACCATTTTGCAATATAATAAATCACAATTCATTTCATGTACTTTGCAAAGAGAAATTTAAAGAACATTTTTTGTTGTGTACAAATCTTATGCGAGTCGCCTTTTGGCCTTGACTCAATGCCTCGAGTTCTTTCCCGGTATTCTTTTCAACTGAAACACACAATTTTACAGTGTTTTGGTATCATAATTTATCATAAGTCTAAAAACAATTTCAAATCTATTTATTTCTAACTTTAATATGCTTAACTTGACATTCTTGAAAATTTGTATCTCGGGGTTACTATTTACGATACTATTCAAGTCAAATTGTTGACTTTCTCATGCTTAATAGGTATGGGAATTTTAATTTCACCAACATACTACATTTTGGTTACCTAATTTGTTGGTTTTTGTTGTTTCCTCAAATTTTAAGTCTCTTAGATGAAATTTCCAAATTTCAGATTTAGTGTCCTATTTTGCACTATTCCATTGGTCAAGTTGCTGTTGAAATTTGGCTAAGTTTTCTTCATAGCAGTTGTTCCTTATTGTCTTAACTTTATTTCCCTTTTTTAATCACTCCATTTGGAGTTTTGTAGCCCAAGATATGACTATTTGAATAGGGCTGGTCAGATTTGATGTTACCTAGAATTCTGGGCATTTTCTGGATATTGGCAATTTTGGTGTGCTGACTGTAGGTGACTTTTTGGATATGTTATAGTCAAAATTTGGGTTTATTTTCTTCATGAAAGTTGTAGGGCTATTTCTCAGCTTTCAATTGGTATACGATTCAGGTCATTTGGACCTTCCTAGGCCAAGTTATGGTCATTTAAGCATCTACTATTTATTTAGTCATTTTTGTGCAAGGCAGTGTGCCCAAATCTGGATTTGGCCTAATTTGTCACTAAGTTATGGTCATTTTTTGGGCATAATTCCTAAATTAAAAATGGTTCATTATGTGTTTATTTTCATTCCCAATTGGCCTCACACCAATTGGGTTGGTAAATGTTCAGTTTTGATCCCTGAAATAGACCTAGGTCAAGCTGTCAGCATACTGACCCTAACCAATCCAAATTGAAACTTAGTTCTAACAATTCACACACACTACAAATGGTCACAATTAACCATTTCTCAACTCAAATAAGGTCAACTACATCAATTGACTAATTCTCAACTTTTTCTTTAATTTTTTACAAGCTCAAAACCCTAATTACATAGAGTTCAAATCTAATGCATTCAAAGTGCACATTCAATGTCTTCATACTTCATTCAACCTAAACAACCAATCAAACACCTCAAAATCATTCATTTCAAACCCTAACATAAGCTGGCCGAAATTTCCATATTACTCCCCCAACAAGTGTTTTCTTTTGATTTTAAGTTAAGATCTAAGCTACTTACACTAAAAACATAAGTACTAAACATAAATTTTCAATTCAAACCACTAACCTTAAACTTTGAAGTTCAATCTTCACTTTCTTCCTTTTCTTCTCTTCTTTCCTTCTTCTAAAGCTTTCTCAAGTTGATCTAACAAGTTTTTATGGATTAGTTTAAGGTCAAAGTAGGTTTAAGTGGTTGAAATCAAGCTTGGATTCAAGCTTTCATGGTGTAACAATAGTGGCTAAGTGAGAGAGAGGAGGGCGGCCGGCTTGGGTGAGGGAAGAAGATGGGATTTTCTTTTTAATTTTATGTATTTATGTTTTATTTAAACTAAAATTGACTTGGTCAATTATGTAGGGAAAAAATCAAAATTAGTTTTGACATCACAATGATGTTATCCAATGATGTAATAAACTTTTTCAATTTTCTTTTTCTTTTGCATTTATTTTTCCATTAGTTCTTAAATTTAATTCCCGATTCTAAAATTTTCTTTTCTCTGATTTTATTGGACAGTTAGGTCAGGAGTCAGCTCTAAAGGTGAATTGACCAAATTGCCCCTTGCTGGTTTAATCTGGTTTGCAAGTTATTCGATTTTTCTTCCGGATCCCTAACCTAATTATTTGACCTGCTTAACAACTCTTTTTCATGATTTTCTCTTTTTCACTATGTTTACAATAGTCTTAAGGACCGCAGCGTCACATTTTCCTGTTCGAAATTTGAGTTAAGACTGATCTCGCAGTCACATCCCGGGAAGGTCACCCATCATTGTGACTCTCGACTCATTTAACTTTTTATACTTAACTATTTGGCAATTACTAATTATTTGCGTTCAGAGCTTATCTATGTGTCTTAGATGTGGTTCTAATCCCCTTAATTGTCCGGACCGACACCAATCACCGAAACAGTGAAATATACCAGGCTTGCAAATAGGGGTGTTACACTATAACTTTTTATTTTTATTTTAAAAATACCCTTCAATTTCATAGATTTTATCAATAAAATATTAGCAAAGTCTATCATTTAGTTAAAATAATGAATTTTGGAAAATCCCACCTAGGAGGGATTTTTGGAATGTGATAGATTTTCCAAAATTCATGGATTTTTTTTTTCAACCAAATGAATTAAGGCAATGTTTGGATGATAGATGGATTTTGGAATAAGATAGATTTTTCAAAATCCATGAATTTTTTCTCCCAACCAAATGAATTAAGGTGATATTTGGATTCAATGAATATAAAATCCGAAGAAATCAAAAGAATTAAAAACCACATATTTATATAACTTCCCTTGTTTGATACATAGGTTAACGGTTGAATAACAATTTAGTTCTTGGATATTTTTATTATTTATTAGTTACTCCTTATATTTTAAAAGTTGCATAATTGGACCTAGACATTTGATTTTGTTAACTAGTAGGATTCTTTGTCCAATTTGTCATTAGTGTAAACTACTATTTAGTCATTAAATATTTTATTATTCACTAGTCAGTTCCTGTACCTTGGAAATTACATGAGTTAGTTCATGAGACTTCCTCTGATATTTTAATAGTTAATGATATGGTTGTCCCCAAAATATCTACGCATTTTTAGATACTTATGCCCCGAATCATATCTATGGTTCAGGCCACATAGATGATTTGGTTATGACCATGAATCGGACTATAATTTAGCTCCATATATCATGGCTTAAACACTTTAAAATTAGCCAAACAAGGCAATAGAGTCATAATCAAATAGAACTTTATCCTTCTCAGAAGTTTATCCCTATCCTTTAGGGATTCCATGTCCTACTTATGATAGAATTCCATCACGTGGGATTCCATTTCCCATACATTCCTAGCAACATTGAACATCTTTTTAGTGCCTATTTAAGGAGTTCAAATCTCCACATCCAAGTATATTATTCTCTCCATAATCTATTCACAAATTATCCTCAATGCCATTACTGATTTAAGCATTGTAATGATTGCCCTAGCCAACCAACACATGATTCTGCTTGTTTTGTAGATCCATATTCATAGGAAGGTTCCATAGCAACATTAGTCGATTTTTATTTTTTAAACATTACATTAATTAGTCTTTGAAGTTTGATTTCATTAACTAGTAAGTCTCTCTACAAAGCCCACAATTTTCTGATGTCGGAATTTCTGTCATAGATAGAATATTCTAGCGAATTTGAAGATTCCACAGATAAGGGAATGCGGGTGGATTTGTATGGGTATATGTTTATATATGCGTGTGCTTGAAATGTTCAAAATGCTTTTAAAAATGAAAATGTTTTAAATGTTTTATTTTCTAAAAGTTTTTAAGTGTTTATTTTGTGCAGAAGGAACTTCGGCAGCCGAAGGATGGACTTTCGATAGCCGAAGTCTTTTTTATAGTTAAAATGCATATTTGGACAGAACAAACTCTGATAGCCGAAAGTATAGCTTTCGGCAGCCAAAAGTCCTTTGGCTATCAAGGGTATAAAAGGGACCAAGGTAAGTGTTTTTGCCTAAAACACTTGGGTTTTTTCTTCTTCTCTCTCTTTTTCAACTGCTAGAGCATACAAAGAGCTCTTTAAAGAGATTTCCTTCGGTTTTTCAAGATTTGGAGTTGGATTCTTCCATTTAGAAGTTTAGGAGAGTAGATTCAAGTTTTAGGGCTGTGATTCTCTCACTTCCAAGTTCCAAGAAAAGAGGTAATATTCTTTTTTTCTTAATCTAATGGATAGATGTAGGAAAGTTGATGAGAGATTAGGTTTTTATAACTTCAATTTCATGAAAAGTTATTTTTAAGATGAGTTTTGGGAAGTTTAGGCATGTTAGGGTTAGGGTTAGGGTTTTTGTTACTTATGTTGATATTGTATGTTTTTATTGTTAATTTAGCCACGTTTTTGAGTTATGGGCCTTAAATGGCTAGTTTCCCTTGATGGATTTGATTGAATCCTCATATATGCTATGTTGGGTTTGGGGAAAACCTAAGACTTGAGTTTTTGATTAATGTATGTGGATATTAAGCATGTTTTTAAGTTATTTTAAGCCTTAGAGATGTGTATATGTGTTTAGGTTATCTTTTGGAACTTTGGAATGATTTTCTAGCTTTTGGAGAGTTTAAATCTGTAGGTTTTTTACTTAAAAATTCTAAAAATTCTCATATTCGGCTCTAAAAATCAAAGCTTTGACAACTGACGCATGCAGTTTCTTAAAAAAATCTGGAAATTTTCAGGTTTAGTAGCCAAAGTCCAAGACTTTGGTAGCCGTAGTGGCTACTGCCTAAAATGGACACTCGATATTCCAAGGTTTGACAGCAAACCTCAAGACTCTGGCAGTCGAACTTAGTTCTATTCACTTTATTTTTTCTTTAATTCTAAGGTTTTAAAACCTAATTTTATGGTTCTTAAGGGCCTAGAATAAGAAGTTAGCTATGTATATAGAGTTTTAGAGCCTTACATAACTCTCTAAGGTCTGATTTTATAGGATCGAGTTTGAGGGACGTGGAAGATTAAGGATTTGAGGATAGCTACCGTTTGAGATAGGAGGTTGATAGGCTATAAGAGGTGAATAACTCTAACCTTAATAAAATAAAAACTAATGAAAGTTAATTTATAATCATCCTCATACATCGTGTCATATTTTTTTAGGATGTCTTTATCTAGCATACGAAGATATTGCATAATTGTATAATTGTTATTGGTGCGTTGATGGATGATGGATGACCTACTAACTCCCCCCATGTTTATGATTATATTATGTTTTGTATATTATGGATCCATAAGTAAATCCCATGGGGAGATCTTTACGATGCCTCATCAAGAGAGATCTCCAAGTTGCACTGGGTGCATGACACATGTTATGTTTTAAGCAAAAGTCCTGACGAGCCTCTATATGAGCCAGACAAATTGGATTTGGGGAGACACTGGTGACAAGTTTATCCTACGTGAAATGTTTATGACGTGAAAATACATGTGAATGATGTATTGCATATGTATAAAATGGATGATAAAATTAATGTTAGTTAGTTTACTCACTGAGCTTGTGTAAGCTTGCCCCTTTCCTCTAACCCCCAGATGCAAGTTTTCAGGATTATAAGACTTCTTTGAAGAGAGGTCATCAAAGATAGTTTTAGTGCTCTTCTTTATGTATGATGTATGGGTGAATGGACATGTAAAATGTGAAAGGATAGTACTGTGCTGGTAATTATGAAAAAATTAGAGTTATGTAATATTTTAAGTATGACGATGATGTTTATATTTATGTTAACTCTTTTGGGAGTACATATGTTGAACCATTGCGCTTTAGAGCTTTATATATATTAAGGTTCAAATTATGAACCACTTTTATGTTAAAAATGTTTATGTATTGATAGAAAGACTAAAGTGTAATGGTTTGTTATATGTTTGAGTGTTGATAGTACAGATGTTAAAGGTATGTTTACAGGTTTTAGGCTTGCTACGAGTTCTGGCAACCTTACGCTGATCTGATCCCTAGCGCCGATAATGACCCTTGGCCTGGGGTCGTTACACTCTCTACCTAATTTGTCATTAGTGTTACTATTTAATATTTGGTTATTATCATTATTTATGAGTCGGTTTTATATCTTTGAAAATTACATTAGTAAGTCTATGAATTTGATTCCGTCAACTAAATAATTCTTCCTTCCAATTCTAATAGTGATTAACAATATAATCTCTCTCCATCTCTCTCTTTTGTTTCTCCTTCAATCTCTCTCTCTCTCTCTCTCCATTTATATCTTTTTCCATCTCTCTTCAGTTTCTCTTTATATCTCTTTCATTCTCTTTTGTTTCTCTCTCTTTAACTCTCTCTTTTGTTTTTGCTTCAATCTCTATTTATTTCTATATATATCTTTCTATATCTCAGGTTCATCAATTCATCCAAAGTAAGGTGTTAGATCTAACACTCTATTTCCATTGTTAATATGTGAACCTCCTTTCTCTCTTATCATTAGATCTCAAAATTGAGCAAACCATAAGTGTCAAGACATCTTGATGGAATCAAATCTCATGGACCAATTAATATAATTTCCAAAAATATGAGGATTGATTCATGAATAATGGTAATATCTAGGAACTAGATAGTAATTTTCATTGAGAACTATTGACAAATTGTGAATTTTTTAATGAAATTAAACCTTAGGGGCTAATTAATGTAATTTTTAAAATATAAAGACTAACTTATAAATATTGAAAATAAACCATAGGCTAAATTGAAATTCTCCCTAGATTAAATCTATGGATTTAAAGGGCAATTTTAAAATAAAAGATCCATTCAAAAAAATATTGAATGCATAAATTAACACTCTATTTTTCCTAAAAATCCCTAGTGACACTCTCCACTTTAAAAATGTCTCATCTCACCTAGAAATTTAATAATTAAATAAATTTAAAAATGTTGAATATATAAATTAACTTCTGGCCTTTAACAAAAAAAGACTAGTAACACCATTAACTAGTCCAATTTCTCCTTTAGTTTTGAAACTAATTAGGATCACAAAGTTCATTTAATTCCACTTCTTAAAAGTTGATGTGTAAGATGAAATGTTTTTAAAGTTCAGTATGTCACTGGATTTTTCAAACAAATGTCGGCAATTTTGAGAATAATTTATTAGTGTTAAAGGAGGTTAAGGGAGATGAACAACCTTCAACCATTGAATTTAACAACTCACCAATTTGGATTAGAGCATATGACTTATCTTTATATTGTATGAATGAGTTTGTTGCTCATGTAATAGATTGTAAAATTGGAGAATTTTTGGAATGACACAAAGAAGATGATTTTGGGCAGGGTAAATTTTTGGGATTTCAGGTAGTGGTGGACTTAAAAAAGGCTTTGCTTATGGGTACAATGATCAAATTTATTAGAAAATCTCTATGAGACCCATTGAAATATGAAAGACTGTCCTTTTGCTACAACTGTGGTAAATTTGGCCATTCTTTTAAGCAATGTGAAGTGGATGGGGTAAAAGATATAGAAGGAGGAGCAGAGTTGAAATATGGAGAATGGATTAGAGCTTCCCATTTTCATAAAAATTTTAAGATGTTCTCAACCAAAGAGGAGGATCCAAGAGTGGCTAGAAAACTCTCCTTTCAGCTAGAGCTTGTCAACCAAATAAGGGTATTCACAAAGGTCTGATGACTCTGGTAGTGAGGAACAATGTATTTCACCAATAAATAATTCTAACCGGGTTCAAGAAGTGGTAGTTGGAACTAATTCGGGTCTTTCAGGTCAGTTGCAGAGAATGTCAGTTTAGAAGGGTAAATGGTTGGTTGGCAATGAGATTGTTGATGTTTTAGATAGGTTAGAGGAAGTTGTAGCGGAGGCTATGGAGGGGTTGGTTCAGACGGGGTTGGTGGATGTATTTATAGGTTGTCAACTTCCTATAGAGATTACCCCAAGTTCTACAAGTTTTAGTAATGTTTTTAATACCCACTCACTTTATTGCACATCTCCATGACTCATACACCTATTACCTATCGCTGAAATCAAGATCCGTACCCAAAATAATAGTCCATGCTCTTTCTGACCATATATTATTTTGCCTATTACAAATGATCCTCTCTCTAACCAATCCATTTTTATAATGACAAAACCAACTCCTACAATTACTGATCATTCCCAGCCCCTTAAATCACAAATTTCGGATTCTTCTCATATCATACACCACACAACCTGATTCTTTCCCATACTATACCCAAAAAGCTATCATACCACTCCAACAAATGCCTTTATCGGATATTATCCAATCAAATATAGTTGAGTTTGTGAAATCTTTTTAGAAAAGAAAAGATAAAAATATTTATTTAATGGAGAGTAATAGTGGGTTAATTATAAGAGGTAAGAGGAAGTTGCTTGATGGGAGGATGTTAGAGGAGGTTGGAGAGGAAGGTAGGGTGCAGAAAAAGGTAAAAGAAGAAATGGGTGGTAACAATATTTCAGTAGACTTATCGGTGGTAGTTTCTCCAATCGTTATGAGTCTTATATGTTGGAATTGTAAGGAGACCCTCATGCAATTTGTCATCTAAAACAACTAATTAAGTTGGAAGTTCCCACTCTTATATTTCTTATGAAGACCAAACTATTGGATATAGAGATGGTAAGGGTCCATAGAAGTGCGGGTTTAATGATATTGGAGTGTGAGCAGGATGCAAGGAGGAGAAAAGGTCTATGCCTAATGTGGTCTTCAACCCACATTATTCAATTACTTACTTTCTCTATCACCATATTGATGTGGTTGTGGATGGCTTTTGGTGTTTCACTGATTTTTATGGTTGGCATGGAGATGCTTAAAAACACCTTTCTTGGGATATGCTTGATGGTCTTCAGGGTAATTCATCTCTGTTGTGGTTGTGTGGTGGTGATTTTAATGAGGTTTTATATTTAAGCGAAAAGAGAGGTAATAATCCTAAAGACTAGAGGAAACTTGATAATTTTCATTCCTTTCTTGATAGGTGTAGGTTGGAGGATTTGAGTTTTAGAGGATATAATTTTACATGAAGTAATGGGTAGGGTGGGTGGTATAATATTGAGGAGTAATTAGATCACTTTATTGCTACTCGAGATTGGGTTACTTTGTTCCCTAACTATTCAGTTGACCACCTTTTCAGGCAAGGTTTTGGTCAATGTCCAATTAGGTTATGTTAGAGGGTCATTGTGAATAGAGAAGAAAAAATAGATCATTTCGTTTTGGGCAAATGTGGTTAAGAGAAGAATCATGTGCTAAAACTGTAGAGAAGGCTTGGTCAATGGGTTCTACTATTCATGGTATTTAAAAGATTAAGGGAATAGTTTATTTTTATGGGCAGGCTTTAAAAAGTTGGGAGAGGGAACATTTTAGTCATGTTACCAAACAAATTGCTGGGTGCTAGAAATTGCTACATAAGTTATAAAAGGCTTACTAGAAATGCTCGATAAACTCAGCATTGGTCTCCTGTAGTTGCGAGCTTGTTAAAAATTAATTCAGATGTGGCTATTGGGGTAGATGGGGTGTGTCATTATGGCATGGTTATTCGAGATCACGCTGGTATAGTTTTAGCTGCTAGTGTTAAAAGCTATCCCAAATCCCTTTCTATTGAAGAGGCAGAGGTTCAGGCTACTTGCTTTGCTTTCCAATGCGCCCTAAATCTAGGTTTTAGAGATGCCATTTTATAGTTGGACTGTCAAACTAGAGTTCTTTTAATGCAGCAACGTGATGCTTCTTTACCAGAGTTATGTAATAGGATTCTTCAGCTACAATGCTTCATTAACAAATTTTCTTCTTTCTCTTGCTGTCATGTTTATAAGGAGGCTAACCAAGTAGCCCATTCCTTTGCTAAAAGAGCTCTTGATGTTGTTGATGAGATCATTTGGGCTGAGGAAGTTCCTCCCCCTATTAATTTGCTTGTATTAGCAGATTGCTCTCATTATTAATTATAAATATTCAACTTTTATTTTAAAAAGAATATCAACCTGTTGCTTAACCGAGCAAGTTTGATTAGGAATGGCAACGAGTTAAGTTTTTACGGGTACCCGATTCGACTGAACCTTAATAGGATGAGTTTGGGTATTATATAATCGGGTTAGGGATGGGTCTAGGTTTGAAAAATAATACCCGTGGCGGGTTCGAGTCAGATTCAAATTTTATATATTGGGTATCCGTTACCCGAAACTGTTTACATAAATATTTAATTAAATATAAAATATATATTTTTATAATAATATTTATAAATTTTTATATATTTTATTTTATATAAAATAAAATTTAAATATTTTATGAAATTTTTAAATTTTTAAAATATAAATTATTAATCAAAATAATTTTTTTATACAAAATATTAATTAAAATATATAAAATTAAATGGGTTGGGGTTTTTTTCGGATAATAATAATCGAGTTTGGGATGGGTTCGGGTAGTTAAGAATAAATTTTAAATGGGTTCGGGTAGGGTGATTTTCGCGGGTACTTTACTCGTTGCCATCCCTAATTTTGATGTCCATATATAACTACTTAAATATGAAACATCCATAATAATATAAGCTAATAATTACTAGATTTAAATAGATCTAACATAACCAACCTATTTGCAAATTAGAAATTTGCAAGAATTCAATTCAATTTGTTTTTTTTTTGTCGATTCATGTTTGGAAACATAAGTGAAAACATTCAATTCTTTCTCATATTTAGAAACATAATAAGTGAAAAAATTAAATTGTTTTGACTTAAAAAAGAATTCATTTTAAAGAAAATAGAAAGCAGACTAAAAGTTGTATGATTGTGAAGGAATTCAATTCAATTCTTTTGTTATATATGATTTATTCTAAAGAAAGCCAACATGATAGTGGATTAGAGTGTGATATGTGGTGTTCATACATTATGTTGCTTTCCCTCTTTTTTTGCATGTGTGTTACAAAATAACTTAAAAAAAGAATGATAGGAAATTTTTTTTTTTTACAATTGGTTTTGTTTAAAATCCGAACTCGAAACTTCACATCCATAAAGATAACTTTAAAAAAAAAATTGCCATCTTTAAATTATAATAATTTTGTTCACACATAATATAAGCTTATTGGTTTTAACAACATATATATATATAAGGCTTATTAAATGAAAAAGTCCAAACATTTGTGCGAATTCACCTTTATGGACAAAACTTTAATTATTATGAATAATAAAACTAAACCTTTCTAATTAGGTGCAATTTTAGCTAAAGTGTGAAATTGAATTTGAGAAAGTTAATAGTAAATTATAATATAATTTTTGAGGTTTTATTTTATTAATAAAATAGTTTGTTAATTTAAATTTTATATTTAAAAAATAAATATATTTTATATTTGTTATGTACAATAAATATAAAATATATATTATTAAATATATATGCTCAACACTATTACAAATTACGTGCATATTATATAATAACAACTTTTATCGGATGGTCTTATATAAGTTGAGTATGATAATAATTAATACACCTTGTAATTATTTTTATAATAAATGACAAATTTATATAATCAAGCAACTTTGAGTTCGTGATATGAAATTTAAAATAAAATACAAAATATAAAATATTCCTATTAAGGAATATATTTTGATATTAATATTATTATTTTAATGTTACTCACATTAGAAATTTAACATTATATTTTCTATTTTAAAATGAACACAATAATGTTTGTAGTTTTAATGTAAAAATCTAGATTTAAAATGAAATTAGAACAAAAATTGAAATCAAAATATAATCAAAATTAGAACCAAAAACGTATCCAAATTGCTTAGAATAAAATCTAAACGAGAATCGAAGTTTAATTCCAAGTCTGATTCCTAAAAGCTAAAAAATTGAAAATTTCATTTTGGTTTTGATTCTTAGATGAAATCATATTAAACCAGAATCGAATACCCTTATTAACCTGTATTAATACAAATTTTACAAAAGTTTATTAATGCACATGCTCATACAAATTTTACAAAAAAGTGACTAATTACAATGCTATCATAGTATTTTCGTTAATAATAAACTAGTTATTTTGCACGCGTATTGTGCTACTTATTTATTTTAATATACAATTTAATATTTAATTTGGTGAAATATTTCAAAACCATATTACAATTTTTTTAATGATAAAATTTTTAGTTAATTATATTAAATACAATTAAAATTTTTATTAAAATTTTGAATAATTATATCCCTATTGAAATTAAATTAAAATTTTATTTCTAAACTAATTATCAATTATTTTCCTCTAAATATTCTTTTATAAAATGTAACAATATAATATTTTTAGAGTATAATTACATTTAGAAAAGACCGTTAATTATTAGAAATAGTTTGTCTATAATTATTATAATAATAAATATGCTAAAAAAATCTTAAATATTATGGTAATATTCAAATAATAATAATAATAATAATAATAATAATAATAATATTATTATTATTATTATTATTATTATTATTATTATTATTATTATTATTATTATTATTATTATTATGCCAAATAATTTCTTAATTTATGATTTGCATTTTATTATTCTCTTTTTTTTAGGTCTTAAATTTGTTCTTTTAAAATTGAATTTTTTTATATTTCTTGACAATTGCAAATCTTCATTGTTTGATTTTCCTGCATAATATTTTGCATTTTTTTAAAAGAATATTTATTTTGTTATATAAATTATTGAAAAGTTATACGGTTAATGTTACATCTCTTTATTCTAGTCATTTGATTTTCAAGCTCTTCTTTATAAGAATGTTTATTTTTGAAGTATAGTATATAATTATGCACACAATAAAAAAGATTTGAAAAACAGTTTATTATTATAAATATAAACATGATGGACTTAAAAAATAAAACATAATAAATAATTAAAAAATAATTATACAAATTAAAAAAATATAAAACAATTAAATTATCAATATAAACAAGTAAAACAGTGAGAGATTTTAATAAGTTATATACTTAATATTCAAGAGAAATGAGAAATAAATTTATTTTTAAGTATTAATAAATAAATTATGTAATAGTAACTGATATAAATATCATTTAATTTTAAATTTTAAATTTTGATAAGTGATTTGTATTATATTTTAAATTAGTTTATGTATACCAATCAAAAGATAAAAAAAAAAGAAAAAAAAAAGCAAAAATAAAAATTTTACAACTTTAAAAAAATTAAAATAGATAAAAAGAAAAATGAAATGAGGATTTAAATTTCAAAATTAAAGAGGATGAATTGAATTTTAAAGTAATCAATATTTATGCTAAGTGGATATTATTTATCAAATTATTAAGTTATGTGACTTATAAAATATGATATATGGCAAGTTTTTAAGTGTATTAACAAACTAAATAACTTAATATATATATATATATATATATATATATATATATATATATATATATATATATATATATATATATATTTTGATGGTATGGCTAATAGTTTGGTGTAATTGTTAAAAATTTTAGTTTATGGTATAATTATAAAAATTAAAAAAATTCAGAATTTTTTTTCCCATTTCCCTTTTAACTTTTGTTTGATTACTTAATTGTGCAATGAAAATGAAAGGAAAATAAATGGAAGAAAATTTATTTTATTATATTATTTGATTTAAAAAAGACATAATAAATTTATAAAACTTATTTTTATTTTATATTTTTATTGATTAGTTATTAAAATAATATGATTTTAATAACTATTTATCATAATAATGTAAAATTTAAACTATTTATCAAAATAATGTGTTGTTCACAAAATCACCGATCAAAATGGTGTTTCAGTTATTTTCTCATCATCTGACATATACAACAATTTTACACAGAAAAGGCCAACTCAATTGACAGTTTTAAGAGCATTAAAGAGCGTTGTCATATCATTTGAAGGAGCATCAATTTTACATAGAAAATGTCAACTCAATTGACAGTTTTAAGAGTACTGCTCAACGTCCAGTGCATTGTCATAGCATCCGATAAGAGCAGAAAGATTACATATAAAACGCCAATTTAATTGACAGTTTTAAAAACACTGCACAACATCTAATGTGTTGTCACATCATCTAACAGGAGCAGAAATATTACACATAAAATACTATCTCAACTAGCGGTTTCAAGAGCGCACGTAAAGCTGCACTGCAACATAGGAAAAGAAAGTTCAAAGGAAAATGTAGGAAGTCTATTCTTTACTGCCTCACGCTTGCTCAACGACTTGTAACACTATTACCATGTTAGTTTTAAAAGTTGAAAACAACTCTTCAAAATTAGAGAGTTGTTGTCCTCTAATAGGTTCTTTCTTCTTCTCCTCTTTTTTTATTTTTTTTTATTTTTTTTTGTATCCAACTTTTTTTTTGTTTGTATCAAACATAATTGTTTTTCTCATATTATATACGGAGTTTTTAAGTTGTATTGTTGTTTGAATTTTTACATTAAGAAGCAAAAATTACTACAATCAAGGTACATTTTAAACTTTGATGTAAAATGTTATTATAATTATTGTTGTGATATATATAGTTAATGTTTAAATTTTGATAATTTTGTTAACATACATGTCAAATTTTGTGAAAAAAATTTAATTAGTATGTTGATATTATGTATTACGTTAATATAAGGTGAAATTTTGTGATTTTAATTTTATGCTATTAAGTTTTTGATAGTTAGAAATACAAATAACATACTTTTGGGAATATATTGATGTATTGTATAATTTTTTTAATAAAATAAATTAAAAATTAGGAATAAATGAAATTGATATTTTGTTAATATATATTGTGACTTGTTTGCTATTATGATTTGAAAATTTTAATTAGAATTTTATGTGCTATGATTTATTAAATTGTTGTATATTTTTATTTGTACTAAATATATTGAAAATAAAATATATTTTATAAATTATTAGTTAAATTTATAAGTACAACAAAATGTATTTATAACTAGAATATCTAAAAAATAGTTTAATTAATTCATTAAATATAAATGAAAATAATTTAATTATTACATTAAATATAACTAAAAATAATATTTAATTAGAAGCTGAAATAATTTTAAACTATTCCTTAATTTTCATTATAAGGAATAAATTTAAAATAAATAATTATATATATATATTTATTTATTAAAACAAATAGATATAAAAATAAATAAATATAATATAACAAATTAAAAAAAAATCTATAAAAAAAAATCTATATACATTAATCATTCTTGATGTGAAGATTAAATGAAAATACCAATTAAAAAAATATTTACTTAAGAAAATATCAGTTAAAAAAATAGTTTCAAGAGGGTGAATTTAATAAAGAAACTGCCAATTGAAAAAGTAATTTTATGTGTATCAAATGTGTCAGTCTAGATGTCTAGAAATCATCAATCAAACTTACTTTTTTAAAGTGTGTCAGATTACTTATGAAAACACCATTTGAAATGATATTTTCTTAAGTATACATTAGATTGTATCAGAATATTGAAATACGTGAATTACGAAAAATTTATTGCATTATATTTAAGTTTTAACTTTTTAAATTATACATTATCATTTTATGTTTTAATTTTTAATTTTTTAATTGCAAACCTAACAAAGGCTTACTATAAAATTACACATTTTTTTTATTATATTTTAGTCTTTAACTTTTTAAATTATATTATATTTTAGTATCTAAAATTTAAAATTGAATTATATTTTATCTTTTGAATTATTATTTTATGGAACAATAATTAGAGCCCATCTATCACTATACTAAAACAATAAGGAACTAGAACTCTAAATATTTTTAAATTTATTTATTGAGTTTTTATTTATTAGAATTCAAACTTCAATTTCATAAATTTATAAACAATTCTAATATAATTAAATTAAAATTTACTACTTAAATTATTATTTTTGGTGTGTGCTAGAAGCCATGAATTTTAATAATTTAGTGATAATAAAAAATTATTTGACAGAAAAAATAATACACAGTTGTTTTTATCATGTCTATTTCTCAATTAAAAAAAAAATCCTTAAAATGCAAACCGAAGAAAATTTTATTAATAATTTTTAAATAAATTTAGTCTGCTACATTATTTATATATTAAATTATTTATATTATTCCATATTATTTATATTTATTTATAATTATAATATCACACAATTTTATTAACTTATTATAAATATTTTTTTTTATTTTTTTCCTTCTAAATTTGAGATTTAAAAAATTAGAAAATTTAATTTCTAATATTATCTTTTTTTTTCCCTAATTAATGTTAAAAAAAAAATAATATCCCAATTCCTTTTCCATTTCCTCAAAACAGACAAACGAAATGCGCCGTACATAGGGTTGCAAAAGCTAACTAATCTCGCTGCCGTCTCGCTTTCAGCAGCAGCTCATCGCTTCTACTTCTCCGCGATCTTGCGCTCCCTCGACCAACTCTGCTTCTCTCTCTCAGTTCCTCGCGTTCGATCGGCGATCCCATCCGTTTCATCACCTAGCTCATCGATGGTGGCCTCATAACTAATAGGTTCTCTGACTTCTCTCTCTCTCTCTCTCTCTCTCTCTCTCTGTTTTTGATGTGATCGGTGCTGTTCATGTCCCAGTAGCTTTGCCTATATTCAATCGTTCTGTTTAAATTTTTGGCCTAGTAGGATCATTGCTCGCTAGAATGTATGCTTAAAGCTGATGATCTTTGATGTTTCAAGAGCGAGTAGATTCAGTGGAACAAATTGGGAAGCCTTAGCTCTATCCATTTGGGATTGATAGTGTATCTCATTCTGGAATCATCAGGACTATGAGAGAAATCAAAGTGAAGGTGAAAGGATCTTCTGGTTTGTGCACTCTTGCGTCTGTTGTAGAATCTTTTTCAGTGGGTGGAGAACAAACTCGTTCATCCTCTTCAAGTGTGCAATCCACGCCTGAAATTGAAAAGAAGTATGTTCATCGTGTTTATGATGCTATTGCACCTCATTTTAGTTCCACCAGGTTCTCCAAGTGGCCGAAAGTTGCAACCTTTTTGAATTCCTTGCCTTCTGGATCTGTCATATTGGATGCAGGATGTGGAAATGGCAAGTACTTGGGCTTAAATCCTGATTGCTTTTATATAGGATGTGATATAAGTGCACCCCTTGTCAAAATTTGTGCAGATAGAGGACATGAAGTTTTGGTTGGTGATGCAGTAAATCTTCCTTGCAGAACTGGGTTTGGTGATGCTGCAATTTCCATAGCTGTGTTGCATCACCTAAGTACAGAGCATAGGAGGAAGAAGGCAATTGAAGAATTAGTCCGAGTTGTGAAAAAGGGTGGTCTAGTACTAATAACTGTTTGGGCTGTAGAGCAGGAAGATGAGTCATTGGTTGCCAAATGGACTCCTCTCGCTCAAAAGTATGTAGAAGAGTGGATAGGACCAGGTAGCCCTCGGGTTCGAAGCCCTTCTTGCATCACTTTAGAAAGCATCCCAGAAACAGAGGAAAACAACTATTCTAAAGAGCAAGTAAAAGATTCCAAGGATAATGCAGATGAGGAGTTGAGGAAAACTATGCATTTAGCCTCTCAAACTGAAAATGATTTCATGGTTTCTGAAGATGAGAGAAATGCAAAAAATCAACAGGAATATTTTGTCCCTTGGCATTTACCATATCATCGTGCTGAAGTCAGCGGCTCATCTGCTTGTGCTCTTGCAAGTGGCTTGGCCAAAAAAGATGATAAAAAGGGTGCTGTAGTGTATAACAGATACTACCATGTCTTCAGTGAAGGTGAACTTGAAAGGTAATGTATTTTCTATAAGTAGCTGTGTGGTTTTTTCTTTCAGATGCTATGAATGAACATAATTAAGTTGCTGCATCTACTTTTTAAGCCATTCAAATTGATATCCTGTGTTATTATATTACCCCCTGTTGCTCTAAATTGGTTATGTAACTATCATGCTTTTTGTTTAAAATCATTCCTTTCATTATTATTGCAACACTTTTGGATTGGAATAACTACATCTGTAGTGCTAAAACTTTTGTCTTTTCTTACAGTCAATCCTAAATCTTGTTTCTTATGTTATTTTTTTACAATCAACCTGTATCTTTAAAATTGTTCACCACAATCCTATTTGTTTCTGCTAGACAATGGCATATGCCGAAGGTACTTTAAATTTTTGTCATTTCAGTCTTGAACTTTCTTCTTTCTTTTTTCCTCTTCAAATAAATAATAAATATATAAAGTCCACTAAATTCTTATACAACTCAACTCAATTCAATTAAGCCTTTATCCCAAAAATTTGGGGTTGGCTCCTAAAAAATGTGTAATGCTTCTAGGTCATGTTGTACTAATCTCCTCCAAGTCAATTTAGGTCTACTCCTTTTTTTTCTTTCTATCCTTTAACCTAATGTGCTTTACTTATCTAACTGGAGCTTCCGTATGTTTACGCTTCACATAACCAAACTACCTCAATCTCCCTTCTCTCAACTTATCTTCAATTGGCACCACTCCTACCTTTTCTCTAATACTCTCATTACGGACTTTATCTAGTCTAGTATTGCCACTCATCCACCTTAACATTCTCATCTCTGCAACTCTTATCTTAGATGCATACGACTCTTTCAGTGCCCAATACTCACTACCATATAACATAGAATTTTCCTTTCAATTTATTGGGAATCTTACGATCACATAAAACTCCCGTGGCACGTCTCCACTTCAACCATTCGGCTTTAATCCTATGACTAACATCCTCCTCACATCCCCCATCTACTTGAAGGACTGAGCTTAGATATTTAAAGTGATTACTTTGGGGCAGTATCACTCCATTCAAACTAACTCCTTCCCTATCACCAGTTTGGCCTTCACTGAACTTGCAATGCATGTATTCTGTCTTCGTTCTACTTAACTTAAAACCTTTTGACTCTAGAGTACTTCTCCAAAGTTCTAACTTTCTATTGACTCCTTCTCGTGTCTCATCTATCAGAACAATATCATCGGCAAACATCATGCACCAAGGAATACTCTCTTGTATATGTTTCGTCAGTTCATCTAAAACTAATGTAAAAAGGTAAGGGTTTATGGCTGATCCTTGGTGTAATCCAATTTAGATCGGAAAATCTCTTGTGTCCCCTCCCACTGTGCACACAATAGTAGTTGCTCCTTCATACATATCTTTCAATACTTGTATGTACCTAATAGATACCCTCTTTTGTTCTAACACATTCCATAAGACCTCTCTTGGACCACTATCATAAGCCTTTTCCAAATCAATAAAAACCATGTGTAGTTCTTTCTTTACATCTCTATATTTCTCCATCAAGTTTCTAATGAGAAAGATCGCTTCCATAGTTGAACGACCGGGCATGAAACCAAATTGATTGAAAGAGATAGAAGTATCATGACGTAGTCGATGGTCCACAACTCTCTCTCACAACTTCATAGTATGGCTCATGAGTTTAATTCCCCTATAGTTTGAGCAACTCTGTATGTCTCCCTTATTTTTAAACAAGAACAATAAAAATTTTCCTTTAAATTTTTTGTCCTTAACCAACAAATCAAAATGTTATAATAACTTATTCTGTCTATTATCTTTGGGATGCAATTTCAACGTACAGAATTTAAAGTAAAATTTCAAGTTGTGCTACATCAGATTTTAAAGTAAATTTGGAAATTTGATGATAATTGAAGAAAAAAATATATTTATTGAACTATCTTGGTTTGTTATTTGAGAAAAGAAAATTTTATGGAATGTTTTTATTATTTTTTGTTGAATTGATTTTTTTTTGCATGATTTTTGTGCACTATTATTATTGTAATTTTTTTTCCAAATTGGACAATAAAAAGAAGAAAAGAAAAGAAAAGAAAAGAAAAGTGTGTAACTTTTTAAAAAGTTTTAGGTCTTAAAAAAAGGAAGCATTTTTAGCATTGACTAATAGATTCTGCTACTGGTTTTGATTATCAAATAGGACTAATGTTGAACAATTTTAAGAGTGTTACTACTTGATTGTTAAGAGGGAGAAAAATGATTAAAGATATGATAATATAATAAGAAATAATCAAGTTTTAGGCCTGCAACAGTAGTTATCCCTTTTTGGATTTATGTGATGAATTAATTCTTTTGCTTACTTGTTTATTTTATATAATTTTTGCAGGTTGGTAACTGGCATAAACAACGCAGTAATAGTTGATCGATTTTTTGATAAATCGAACTGGTGCATCATTCTTGAGAAAACTTCATAACTAACAAATTTACGCATCAAGGACTCTCTGGGGAATGCTTTCCAGGATGGCTTATCTTCTCTTGTAGTGATTCTGGTTTATCAACCATACATTTGTGGTGAAGATGAGCTTCGCTTTACTTGTTGATTCAAATGTTTGCAGTGAATGTGCTTAGTGTATTGTGGGGTTGGTGGGGAATTACAGATTGTTAATTGTTAGCTTAACAAGGTAAGATTTTGCTGTTCTGCCTTGTAAAGCAGATTTTTTTTTTTCACAAAGTTCTTGAATAAAATTGAGTCTATCATTGCTGAATTACAACTATTAACTATTTGTTTGCTGTATCCACATTATTTCCAGCATTCTTCCAAATGTATCAGCTCTTTGAAAAGCCCAATTACCGAAAAAACTGATTGGAATTTTTAACTTATGTTGAATTTTTATTAGTTTTTTAGGTTTGTCAATATTAATGAGTCAATTTGAATGCCCGATTGTCCATTCCGATCACCGGCTGGCTGGATAACATTTCCAAAGCATTGAAAAACCCAATTTTCTTTTGCTTTGTTTGCTCCCTTCCAGCCACGAAATCAGGCGCTGTTTGTTGGGAAATAAAGCTGATGTTTGTTGGCTCGTGAACTGAGTTTTTCTATGCTGGTTGTGGAGAGTGATGGCAAAGTTGTAGTTGATAAGCTTCAGAAAGGGAGAAATCTTCGAAAAGGTCTTGGCGTTGTATTGGACGATATCCTGCAGTTGAGTAAAGGTTTTGTTAGTTGCCAGTAGTCTTATGTTCCCAGAAATGGCAACATGATTGCTCATATGTTAACTAAATTTTCTAGGGGTATTTGTGTGGATTAAGGAATGTCTTTATTTGTGCATTCAATACACATGTATTATCTCTTATAATTATATAAAATTTACTTTTTATATTATAAAGATAATTTATCTTTTTGTGAAAAAGAATAATATTTTTATGCGCACATGAAATATTTTATAATCTATTCTTTTTTATAATCTATTCTTTTAGTTGTATTTATCTCTGCTATTTAATGCATTTAATACTGTTTTTGATTTAATTATATATATATATATATATATTATAATTTTTAATTTGTTAAGAATATGGTCCATTTTCCAAATTGGATAGATTTTGTCGTTAATTACTATTGAAATATCCAAAATAACTTTTAATTTTTATTAAACTTACAAATAAACATTTAATTTTTATGAATTAATATAAGATGAACTCGAAGCTATGACAGAAACATCAGTCAGGTGTTTGCGGGTTTCTAAGATGCATAATTAAATATGAATTATACGTTTAATCTTCATTCTAATTGTTGAGGATGGTGAACTGGTGATCGTATCAAAGCAACCAAATCATTAACACATATCTAGTTGTATGCTTGTGTAGTTGTGTCGGCCTCAAAGCATTGATGAATCCCGATCCGAGAGAGCTTCCATTGATATCTACATGACTAGTTCGACATATTGAGACTGTGAGAACAACATTACAAGAGAAGTAGATCAAGGACCCCATAACATGTCATTCTAGTACAGATTATGACAATTATGGTATTCATAGACTGAACTTTAGCTTTCTTCTGCACAATGCAGTCATTGTACGGGTTTCAAGACATCATGAACAGAATAAACCCCCTTTTTGAACCTACAAGTTGATGCATATACTTCAGGGCCTGACTATTATAATCAGCTGAGCTAGTTGGATACCTTGTCTGTAGCATCCTCTTGATCATGTCCATCTCAAATGCAGAATCTGATGAACTGAGTAATGGCAGTATAATGTTAACTCAGCAGTCTAATCATGAGCTTCAGAGAAATTTCCTGACAGAACAAGGACGTGAAGAGCAATGAGTTATAACCCAACATGCTGGGTTAGCACAAAGACAACATCAGCTTATTAGTTCACTAAAGCTAAAATAAAATGCTGATGACGTAAGCTTAGTTCATCTCTCAAACGAGTCTCCTTGCTAACCCTACTTAAACAAGGAAGTGAAATGGTTTTGGTTAGCCGCTGGTGGAGAATGGAAGAGTGGAATGCCTTTTCATCATCACTTTTATGCTCCAAGATCAAGAGCAGGAAAAGAAAGAGGGAAAGATCAGTAGGGTTTGGCTGAACCTTCCAACTGAGCCGTACACTTGATCTTGAAGGTACTTGAACACTATCCAAAATTGAAAGCTATGGAGCATTCATGTTATCATTCTTGATATCCATTTCACTCCTTCGAAATTTCTCATCATCAAGTAAACTAGTTCCTCTTCTCATTCAATTGCTTGAAAAAAAGTTTCATTTACAAAAGTATATTGACTTCATTATGCCTCTCCTTCCATGATGCACTACCAATGACGATCCATCCCATGCACAAGATTGCACCTCATTAACCCTCCCCTATGTAGCATGAAAACGAAAATGCTGATATGCGGAAATGCAGAAATAGAAATGGAGAAGCGATATTTCTAAAAAAATTTAGGAAATAGAAATGTAGAGAAATGTGTCAATATTAAAAATATGGAGATATGTTTACAAATATTAAGTTTTTATATTGAAAGGATTTTTTTTTTTTTATATTGAATGTTGGGCCCACAAGGTAATTGTGGTAGAAATATGGATGTTAAGATGTCTATAACATAATTATGTATAAGACTAAGATGGCATACATTGGGGATACAAAGAGAAAGGGTCAATTACGTTAAGTTTGGTCATATACATTGTGCCCCAATACGAAAGTGTGATAAGTAGGGGAGAGCATTCGGTTGGTTCGGTATTAAGAAAAATAAAAAAAATCAAATTGCCTACAAATCTAGACCGAACTGAATCAGCATTTTAAAAATAATCAAACTGAATCAAGCTCCTACAAATCTAGACCGAACTGAATCAGCATTTTAAAAATAATCAAACTGAATCAAGCCAATAAATATAGGTTCGTTAAAAAAATTGCAATTATTAAAAAAAACATTGAAAACAATTCAATAAATATCAATAATACATAAAAAAATTCATATAAACTCATTATTGGCAGGGATTTCACCATTTTTACAACCAGAGGAGAATCTAAATGGAATCACATGCATGTATGGTTGGACTTGCACCAATTGGAAGCATGAGCTATAATTATTAAAAAAATGAAGATGGAAGAGAAGACAAGCGTCTTCTTTTAATAATAATATCGATTTTCGAGTGTTAGCCTCAAAGTGAACTAATTGGAACTGATAAGATATAAGGAAAAAGGGTGGATGGTTTAAGAGTAATGAAAGGGAAAGAGAGTAGCACTGTAACAGGTCAAGGAATCCATGAGCAAATGCATAAAAATAGAGGCAGAAGCATAGATTTTGTGAGAAAGCAGAATGGGATGAGAAGGAAAATCTTGTTAGGGTTCAGTCAGCAGAATGGGAAATAGGGGAGGAAATAAGCAAGGCTTGCTGCTTATTTGGACTATTAGGCTGAAAAATTGCAAATTTGGAGGAATCCTTAAATAAATCAGTCGATTTGGTTTTTTCATAAATTTCGGTTAATTAATTGAACCAAACTGAAAATCAAAATTTTCTAACATGGATAACAAAACCAAACTGAATGGACTAATTAACTGAACTAAAATATCTATTTTGCTTTGGTTCGATTTTTTGATTATAATAAAAAACTGCTCACCCCTAGTAATAAGTTAGTAGTAGAAGGAATGAGAAGAGAAAAGAGGAGACTAAAATGATATGAAGGGAAAGTATTAAAAGATTTGCAATTTTTAGATAATAATGTGGAATTGGTTTTAAAATGAGCTGAATGATGAAAAAGGATCCATATAGTCAACCTTAACTTGTTTGTGATTAAGGCGTAGTTGTCATAGTTATTTAATTGAAATAAAATAGCAAAAACTAAGGCACTTAAAAAATAATGCCATCTAATAAACTACACAAATAACATTAAATCATTTAACCAAAATTCTTTGAATATTATAAAAGTAACAAAAGCAATAGAAAAAAGAAATAAGAAATTGAACAAAAATAGGGGATACAAATAATAAATTAGGCAAAAATATAAAGAAGAAAAAGGGAAATATAAAAGAAAAATAAGAAATTGGACAAAAACTTATAGCTGCCAGCCCGAAACAGGATATGGATAAGCCAACTGATGCTAATGAGGAGAAGATGGTTGCCAACATTTCAAGGGACAAGTGAGAGAAGAATGGTCTAGGGAGAACAACAGTATCAACTAACAAGGAAGAAAGAAGAAAGGGTTTTTGGTCTTCTAAGTGTGACAACCTACTGGGATTGACCATTTGATGCCGATGATAACAAACTAATTGTTGGCATTCTTAGGACAGTGAGAGGTGAATGGCCCACTGAGATTGATGGTAGCTACAAGCAAGAAAGGAAGAAGAAAGGGTTTTGGTCTCAAAGCTTAACTGTAACACTCCTATATGCATGGCCTGGTATATTTTACTATTCCAGTGATCGGTGTTGGTCCGGGCAATTAAGAGGAATAGAATCATGTTTAAGACACCTACAAAAGCCCTGAATGAAAATAAATAGTAATTAACAGATGGTAAGGTATAAATAAGAAAAACAAAGCATAAAAAGTTAAATGAGCCGGGGGTCACAGCAATGGGTGACCTTATCGGAAAGTGACTGTGAGGTCAACTGTAATCCTAATTTTGAATGGGAAAAATTGACACCGCGGTTCTAAGGACTATTGCGAACCTAGTGGAAAAGAGAAAATCATAGAAAAGAGTTGATAAGTAGGTCAAATAATTAGGTCAGAGCTTTAAAAGAAATATTAAATTATTTGTAAACTAGATCAAGTCGGCGAGGGGCAAATTGGTCAATTCACCCCTAGAGGTGACTCATGACCTAACTGTCCAATAAAATCGGAGAAATTCAAATTTTGAAATAGAGAATTAAATTAAAGAAACAAGGAAAAATAAAGGAAAAAAAAAGAGAAAATTATAATTTTTGACATCATCAAAGTTGCATAAGCATGATGCAATAAAGTCTAATATTAAATAATTTAAATTGTGGGATAATTATGGCATAAAAGAGTTAAAAATTAAAAAGAAAAAAAAAGGTCATCTTCTCTACCAAGCCTAGCCGTCCCTCACTCCCTCTCTCATCTCTCTCCAAAACTCCATGGAAACTTAATTTTAAGCTTCACAAACCCTAAAAATTCCCAATAAATTCCTCCTTTATTATTGATTAAACCTTACTTTGGCAACTAGAAAAGAAGATTGAAGAAAGAATTAGGGAAGAAAGATAGAGGATTGAAGAGCTAAACTTCCAAGAAAAAGGTTAGTATTTAAACTTGTTAATTTTTAGCTAAATTCATGGTTCTATAGTTCAATTAACTTGGAAATTGAAGAAGAAATGAACAAAAGCATGTATATACCCACTTACATGGAATTCGGTCAAGGTGTAGTGAACTAGGATTTAATGGTTTTTGATGCAATTAAAGATGTAGACAAGTTGAATTGAGGTAGTAAATGTGATTAGAATGCTTTAGTTTCATTAATTGTATAATGGTGAAACTAGGGTTCTTGAGCTTTAGAAATTGGGCGAAAAATTGGAAAAAATGGTCAATTGATGCAATTGACCTTAATTGAGGTAAGAAATGGTCAATTGGGACCAATTGGGATGTGTTGGAATGAGTAGAAATGAAATGCAATTCGGATTGGAGTAGGGTCCCAATTTGGCAGTTTGACCTAGGTCCCTTACAGGGACCTAAACTAAAATTCTACTAACTTAATTGGTGTGGGGCCAATTGAGAATGAAAATAGACACATAATGGCACAATTTTCACTTGGAAACCATGCCTAGAAAATGACATTTAGATAGTGAATAATTAGGTCAAATCCGGGTATTGTGCACTGCCACTGTACAAAAATGACTAAATGAACAGTATTTGTTCATTTGCTATAACTTGGTTTAGAAAGGTCCAAATGACCTCAATTTTATACCGATAGAAACCTGAGACATAGCACTACAACTTTGATGAAGAACACAAACCCAATTTCTAACCATAACCCATCCAAAAAGTAAACTGCAATCAGCACACTAAAACTGCTAGAACCAAGCAAGTGCCCAGAATTCTGGGTTTGAACTAATCCGGTCAGCCTTAGAAAAATAACCATATCTTGGGCAATAAAACTCCGAATGGAGTGATTCAAAAAAGGAATTAAAGATAAGACAATAAAGAATAACTTTTATGAAGAACACTTAGCCAAATTCCCACAGTAACTAGACCAATGGAACAGTGCAAAACAGGGCACCAAAACTAAAAAATTGAAAATTCTCTTAGGAGACCTAGAAAATTTTAATGGCAACCAAGACCAATAAATTAAACACTCAAAATGTGGTATGTGAGTGTAATTGGAATTTATATATCCATTAAACATGAGAAAGTCAATATTTTGACTTAAATAGTGCCATAAACAATAACCCCGAAATGCAAATTTCAAAGAACGTTAATTTAAGCATATTAGGGCTAGAATTTAGTAGACATGAATTTATTTATTGGATTTATTATAAGTTATAATACTGAAACCCTGCAAATTGTGTGTTTCAGTTGAAAAGGCTACTGAGAAAGGAAAGGAAACATTGATTCAAGGCTAAGAGGCTACTCGTACGAGGTTTGTGCACAACATATGATCTCTTTTTAAATTTTCTTTTGCAAATTGTGTTGAATAAATTATAAAAAATAAATTGTGATTTTATTTGTAATGAAAAATGTTATTGACAAGAAAAATGTGTTGTTGACCCAAAATGTTGAGAAAAAAAATTATATGCAAAAAGTTGGCATTTGAATATTAAGAAAACTGTTAAAATAGTTTGAAACCACAGTGTCATGACCAAATGTCTGAATGCCTCACTACCTTGACTAGTGGGAGGAATTAGTTTTGTATTCCCTCTCTGGCTGAAGTGTTGAGGTGTGTGCCAGTAGAGGAAGAAATTTGAATGGGTATCCATAGATTTGAGCTAGCTAGCCTTGATATTCCTCATAAGCCTTTGGCTGTTGAGATGAAAAATATATTGATGGCATGATATGATTGTGTGATTTTATAAAAATTGTTTTATGGCTTATGAAGTGAAAATTTCTTTTATTAAAATTCTAAATTGTGTTTTGTATCTGTTTATCAATTTTAATACTGTATTTGGACTAATCATGATTTAATATATGCATAAATTGGTATTTTGTTATGTTGTGCACCACTGAGTAATTGTACTCAGCGATGGCTTTTCGTTACTGTCATAGGTAGAGAGACTGGTAAAGCAGCAGAGTAAGTTGCTAAGAACTGAAAGTACTTCACTTTTAGATTTTTGTTTGGTATTGAATTATACCCTTTTGTACATATTTATTTTGATGTATATGACTGTATATGACTGTATGTATATTTTGTAATTGGTCTTTAGTAGTTGTACAGTAAATTGTAATAGTATTATTTGTAACACCCCTATTTGCAAAGCATGGTACATTTTACAGTTCCAGTGACTAGTGTCGGTCTGGACAATTAAGAGGATTAGAATCATGTCGAAGACTCCTAGATAAGCTCTGAACGCAAATGATTAGTAATTGACAGATAATTAACTATAAATAAGAAAAACAGAACATAAAAAGTTAAATGAGCCGGGAGTCACAGTGATGTGTGACCTTCCCAGGAAGTGACTGCGAGGTCAGCCTTAACTCAAATTTTGAACCTGAAAATGTGACGCCGTGGTCCTTAGGACTATTGCGAACACAGTGAAAAAGAGAAAATCATGGAAAAGAATTGTTAAGCAGGTTAAATAATTAGTTCAGGGATTCGAAAGAAATATTGAATAACTTGCAAACCGGATTGAACTAGCGAGGGGCAATTTGATTAATTTACCCCTAGAACTGACTCCTAATCTAACTGTTCAATAAAATCGGAGAAAAGAAAATTTCAGAATCAAGAATTAAATTAAAGAAATAAGAAAAAATAATTGAAAAAGAAAAAAAAAAGAAAACTTTATTTACATCATGCTTACATCACTATTGTGACATCATAAATGACATTTTGATTTTTCCCTACATAATTGACCAAGTCAATTCTTATTCAAATAAAACATAAATACATAAAACACTTAAAATAAAAATAATTTCCTTTATTCTTTAAGGAATTCGGCTGCCCCTCTCCTCCTTCTTTTCCATAGCTTCACCTCCATGAAAGCTTGAGTTCAAGCTTTAAAATCCTTACTTACCTTTACTTTGCCTCAAATTATTCTATTAAACCTTGTTAACCTCACTTGAGAAAGTGATTGAAGAAGGAAAGAAAGGGAGAAATTGAAGGAAGGGAAGAATTGAAAATTTTAGTGGAGGTAAGCACTTTTACTTGGAAATTAAAGTTTATTTGTTGTGTTTATGACTCAATTAACTTAGATTTTCACTTAAAAACAAAAGAAAATTTTTATGGGGGATCAAAGAAGAATTTCAGCCAGCCTTAGGTGGGGTTTGAAGTGTATGAAATTGGTACAATTAAATGGTTGTTTAAGGTGAATTAGGTGCATAGACATTAGATGTACACTTTGATTGCATTGAATTACACAAATGTGTAATTAGGGTTTTTAGCATTTTGAAAAATTGGAAAAAAAGTTAAGAATTGGTCAATTGATGTAATTGAACTTAACTGAGTTGAGAAATGGTCAATTGGGACCATTTGTGGTGTGTGTGAATTGCTAGAACCAAGTTTCAATTCGGATTGGTTAGGGTCAGTATGCTGACAACTTGACCTAGGTCCCTTTCAGGGATCAAAACTAAAAATTTACTAACCCAATTGGTATGAGGTCAATTGAAAATGAAACTAGACACAAAATGGACCATTTTTCATTTAGGAATCATGCCCAGAAAATGACCAGAACATAGTGAACAATTAGGTCAAACTCGGGTGTAATGCACTGTCACTGTACAAAAATGACTAAATGAACAGTAGTAACTTAAATGACCATAACTTGGTCTAGGAAGGTCCCAATGACCTGAATCTTATACTGATGGAAAGCTGAGACATAGCCCTACAACTTTCATGAAGTAAACAAACCCAAATTTTGACCATAACCTATCCGAAAAGTCACCTGCAATCAGCACACCAAAACTACTAGTATCCAGAAAATACCCAGAATTCTGGGTAACCCCAAATCCGGCCAACCCCATTCAAATAGTTATATCTTGGGCTACAAAACTCCAAATGGAGTGATTCAAAAAGGGAATTAAAGTTAAGACAATAAGGAACAACTTTTATGAAGAAAACTTTGCCAAATTCTAACAGAAATATGACCAATAAAACAATACAATATAAGACACCAAATCTGGAAAATTTAAAATTGTGCCTAGGAAACCTAAAAATCTAGGGAACAACTAAAACTAACAAAATTGGTAACCAAAATGTGGTATGTAGGTGAAATTGAAATCCCTATACCTATTAAGAATAAGAAAGTCAACAAATTGACTTGAATAGTATCGTGAATAGTAACCCCGAAAGGTAAAATTTTAAGAATGTTAATTTAAGCATATTAAGACTCGAAATAAGTAATTGTGAAATTCTTTAGTGGATTTATTGTAAATTGTGATACTAAAACACTGTAAAATTGTGTTTTCAATTGAAAAGAATACTGGGAAAGAACCTGAGGCATCGAGTTAAGGCCAAGAGGCGACTCGCATAAGGTTTGTGCACAACATAAAATTTGTCTTTAAATTTCTTTTGCAATTGTATAAAATGAATTATGATTTATTTTGATTGCAACTTTGTGATTGAAATGAACAAATTGTGTTGACCTAAATTGTTGTAAAGTTTAATTGTATGTGTTTGATTTGGCAATAAATGTTTAGTAAATTGCTAAGACAGTTTTAAAACTACAGTGTCATGACCATATATTTGAATGCCTCACTAGCATGACTAGTGGGAGGAATTAGTTTTGAATTTTGATTCCCTCTCTGGCTGAAGTGTTGAGGTGTGTGCCAGTAGAGAAAGAAATTGAATGGGTACCCATAGATTGAGCTAGCTAGCTAGCCTTGAGATTCCTCATAAGCCTTTGGCTATTGAGATGAACATTGTTCTGATGGCATGATATAACTGTGTTTTTATGAAATCTGTTTTGAGATTTCCGAAATATAACTGTTTGAACTAAAAGTTTATAAATTATGTTTTATATTTGTTTTTCATTTTCAGTACCATATTTGAATAAATGTGATTTGAATTATGCATAAAATGTTTTTTTAGTATGTTGTGTATCACTGAGTCTTAGTACTCAGTGATAGCTTTTTATTGCTGTCGCAGGTAAAGAGACTGGTAGAGCAGCGGAGTGAGCTGCTAAGGACTGCTGTGCTACTTTTGGATATTTTGTCGGGTATAAATTTTATACCCTAATTATAATGTTTAGTTTGATGTATGTAACTGTATGTACATGTGTAAATTGGTCTTGAGCAGTTTGTACAAATTTTGTAATAATATTATTTTGGATTTTCTGTTGTAAAAATTGACTGATGTATGTAAATTAGTTTTTCCTCAATGACTGTGTATTGTGAAAATATTTAAATTGAGAATTACTTTGAATTATGGAGTTTGAGAGAAATTGTGATGATTTGAGTTGAAATGGTGATTGTGATTTGATGAAGTGTATATTTGGAAGTGTTTTTCATAGGTGAAAATTTTTTTGTTTTTCAAATACTGCCTGCACTCTGCTGAAATTTTTCTAAAATTTGTGGAAAAATGAAAATAGACAAAAATTGTACATGACTTTGAAACCTTAATTAAATGTTTTAAATTCCTACAAAAAATGCTCACCACTTCCAAAAAGTAAGAAAATTGTTTTAAAATTCCTTGTAGTATATTTAATGGGTTATCGGTAGGCGAAGTACGGTAATTCATTAGGTATACTATGGGATCATGTTATGCCTTATAGAGGGGTAAGGTGCGACATGTTTTAGTGGTATCAGAGCAAATTTTTTGAACTATGTTTTGACTTGTGAATTTGTGTCTTTTCTTTGATAAGTACAACTGCTCAATGTCCTTATTTGTTACATATAGTGCATTACATCATAAATATCAACTAATGGAGAGAAATCTCCTTGTGTTATTTGTTCAAGAGATATGCTAACTCCATACTTAAATGGAAGAAGGGGATCGCTCAGTTGACCAATCAGTAGAGGCTGAGGCCCAAGGAGAAGCCCCAGCTCTCCAAAATGCTAGTGGTTTAGTGGCATCATCCCCACAAATGCCACAGTTTCCGGTACAGTTCACCCAGCAAATGGCTGTAATGTTTCAACAGATGGCTGGGGGTATGCCTGCTCAAGCTCCAGTTCAGAATCCCATGGTGCAACCTCAGGCTCCAGCCTGGCAATATGACAAGCTATTGAAATATGAGGCTACAGAATTTAAGGGTACAGTAAACCCACTAGAGGCAGAGTAGTGGCTAGAGAGAATGGACCGAGTGCTTAAGAAACTGCACTACCCAGATGAACTGATATTTGAATATTTCGTGTCATTACTTCAAGGGGATGCGTATGATTGGTGGAAGACCATCTCCCATAGCTTGGCAGAACCACCAGTATTGACCTGGGATGACTTCATCAGAGAGTTTGAACAGAAATATGTCCCAGATGCATATGTGGATCAGAAATTGCAAAAATTTTTGAGTCTGAAACAAGGCAATATATTAGTGGTATAGTATGAGAGGGAGTTCTCCCGCTTAAGCCACTATGCTGGGAGTCTCCTATCTACCAGTAGAGAAAAGTGAAAGAGGTTTGAAACCGGCCTGAAGCCTAGTCTAAGAGTACAAGTGGTCAGCTTTAAATACAACAACTTCTCTGAACTCATGTCTCAAGCACTAGAAGTAGAAAGAATTGAATTAGAAGCGACACCAGTGAAAGAAAAATCTGAGAAGATTGAGAAATCAGAGAAGGAAAAAGGTAAAAAATCAGTTGAGCAAAGTTCCAGTGGCAATACTGGAAAAAGAAAGAAATTTAGGGGATTAGGTAGAGGTGGAAGGTCTAGCAGAGGTAGATTTTCTGGGCAGAGACCACCTTGGTCTGGTCAGCAGTCGACCAGGGGTTCATATCCTCCCCGTCCCTGTGAGACATATGGCAAGACTCATGGAGGAGAATGCTATTGGGCTACAGGAGCTTGCTTTAAATGTGGAGGCATGGGCCATCTCGCTAAGGATTGCACCAGTGCCCATAGATTTGGGCCAACTCCCACCACTATTGAGGGATCCATTCAGAGTTCTACTACCAGAGGTTCACAACCGATTAGCAAAGGAAGAGGCAAAAGTAGAGGCAATGATTCTGGCAGTCAGGGTACCATTAACCAGTCAGCACAAGGGAGTGCTCCGGCTAGAGTTTACACGATGAGACAGCGGGAAGAGGCTGAGACTTCAGATATTATAGCCGGTACTTTCTCTATCTCTGATCAGGATGTCTTTGTCTTGTTTGATCCGGGCTCTACACACTCATATGTTAGTGCTAGCATTGTCAATTCTCTTGCTGTCCCGTGCATTAAAATAGGTTTTGAGGTACTAGTAACTAGTCCGTTAGGACAAGAGGTCCGGGTCAACAGAATCTATAGAGATTGTCCTTTGGTGATCCAAGGACATGTTTTTCAGTCAGATTTGATCGAAATGCCCTTCAGAGATTATGATATCATCTTGGGCATGGATTGGTTAGCCAGGCATCATGCAATGATTGACTGTAGATTAAAGACAGTCACTTTTGGTCTCCCTTTGTAAGGTGATGTGGTAATACACACGAGGAGAGGCAGTTATTGCCATCAAACATCATGTCAGCTACACTAGCCAGGAAGATGATCAGAAAGGGGTGTGAAGCATACTTGGCACATGTGATAGACACCCAAGTGGGGAGTCCAACACTGAGGGACATCCCTACCGTATGTGACTTTCTAGATGTGTTCCCAGATGAGTTGCTAGGACTACCTCCGAAAAGAGAGGTGCAGTTTGAGATTGATGTTATGCCTGGTGTGGACCCAATCTCCATAACACCATATAGAATGGCACCAGTAGAACTAAAAGAATTAAAGGTGTAGTTGCAAGAGCTTTATCCGCCCTAGTGTGTCATCTTGGGGAGCGCCAGTGTTGTTTGTTAAGAAGAAAGATGGCAATCTCCGCTTATGTATTGACTATCGGCAGTTGAATAAGGTGACAATAAAGAATAGATATCCATTGTCCCGCATTGATGTCTTGTTTGATTAGTTGAGGGGTGCAGCTGTATTCTCCAAAATTGACTTGAAGTCTGGTTATTATCAGCTGAAAGTACAAGAGCAGAGTATCCCTAAAACTGCCTTTAGAACTCGCTATGGCCATTATGAGTTCTTGGTCATGACATTCGGGTTAACCAATGCTCCGGCTGCTTTTATGGATCTGATGAACACTATCTTCATACCATAACTCGATCAATTTGTGGCGGTATTCATTAATGATATATTGGTTTATTCGAGGAGTGCAGAAGAGCATGATAGACATTTGCGGATTATACCGCAGACTTTGAGGGAGAAACAGCTATACGCGAAATTGTCAAAGTGTGAATTTTGGCTGAAGGAAATATCCTTCTTGGGGCATATAGTATCAGCAAAGGGCATCAAGGTAGATCCAAGTAAGATAGAAGTTGTCCTTAATTGGAAGCCACCTAGAAATATCATAGAAATTCACAGTTTTCTGGGTTTAGCTAGATACTGCTGCCGATTTGTGAAGGGTTTCTCCATGTTAGCATCTCCATTGACTAAGCTACTTCGAAAAGATGTGAAATTTCAGTGGATAGATAAATGCCAACAGAGTTTTGATGAGTTGAAGAAATGTTTGACTAAAGCCCTAATCCTTACTTTACCTACCCCAGGTAAAGAATACACAGTTTATAGTGATGCTTCTCACAATGGGTTAGGCTGTGTATTGATGCAAGATTGGAATGTCATTACATATGCATCACGCCAGCTGAAACCGCATGAGAGGAATTATTCGACACATGACTTGGAGCTAGCAGCTATTATGTTCGCTCTTAAGATCTGGAGACACTATTTGTATGGGGAGAAGTGATACATCTACACAGATTATAAGAGTTTGAAGTATCTGGGCACTCAGAAAGAGCTGAATTTGAGATAGAAGAGATGGTTATAGTTGATAAAAGACTATGATTGTCTGATAGACTATCAGCTAGGGAAAACTAATGTTGTGGCTGCCGCCTTAAGTCGCAAGACTATGGCAAGTCTACGGGTTTCTCCTTTATCTATAGTACATGAGTTGAGAGTATTGCATTCCAGCTTAGAGATTAATATGAGGGGTAGACAGCAGTTGTATGACATGTATAGCCTGTGTTAATTGATCAGATCAGAATGGCTGCATAGAATGATCAGAAGTATCAGAAGTGTAACACCCATATGTTCGGTAGTGCGTTCTACTATTCCGGTGACCAGTGTTGTCCGGACAGCTAGGATGCCTAGAACTACACTTAGATATGAGTGAGGAGACATAAAATAATGAAATAAAAGAAAAGAAAATACAAGAAAAACAAAGGAAAAATAATAGCAATGAAATGTAACAAAGTTAAACGAGCCGAGAACCATAGCGATGGGTGACCGCATCGGGAAGTTGCAGCGTGGACCGTTGACTAGCCCTGGACCGCGGGAAACTCTGGAAAATATTTTTAAGACTTAAATAAACATCTATTGAAGTATAAATGTCATTAGAAATATCAAAGAAAAATTAATTAATTAGTATAAAGAAAAACAAGAAATCGAGAAAACGACAAAACTCGATGTTACCAAAAAATCAGGAATGCAATCCGAATAGGGGCATTGTGGTCATTTGACACCCCGAGTTATCTTTTGACCTAAATGTCCATTAAAAATAAATGATATTACACTTGGAAAATGTCATGAAAAATTAAAATAGTGGTACATAATCTAAATAGCAAAAGATGGGAGGAAAATGTGAAAAATTAGAAAGTTTAACATTAAAATATACTTTTATTCAATTAGTGCTCCACTAACTTAATACATTTGACACTTAATCAAACTTGGGACAGCCACCTCCACTAACAGCCTTCTTCCTCATCTATTCTTCTCCATTGCCGAACCCATTTCTCCCAAGCTTCCATCCATGGCCGTCCACCATGCAAGGGTAAATCCACCATCATCAAGCCATCAATCCTTCTAGGTCTCTTCACTAAAGTTGTTCTATACAACTTGGGCAGCAATTAGGGAGCAAGAAAGTTAAGTTTTGGTGAGGTTTTGAAGAGCTTCAAAAGTGGTAAGTGTGTATTTTTTATTCTTGTTTCATTAAACTTTGAGTGGATGTTGTGGTGAGTTGATTTGTGGAAAAATTTTTGAAGTTTGATGAATTAATAGAGATGTACATTTTGGCAGCCATGGAACTTCACTATGAACAGCTTGTTCTTGCATGTAAATAGTGGTGTGAATGATGATTTAAATGTTTAATTGTATTGTAGTTGAATTCCATGTGTAAGGTTTGAATTGTAAGCTTGAAAAGTGAAAATGGAAATTGATGGGTATGTGTAAACTTGTGGCAGCCTCATGAAGAAGATTGAAGTGTTTGAGTTCATGAAATATTGTTGAATTATGTTGTCATTGAGAGCAGCATGTGTATATGAATAATTGTTTGAATTTGGACATGTAAATGAGGTATGTCATGTGGTTGAATTGTTGTAAATGGGACTTTGGAAAATTCTGTATTATAGTGTATATGTTGAGAGTGGTTACAAGCTGCCAAAATGACAAAAAATGTGAAGTAAAATGTGTTAATGGTATGGTACAACCAGAATTGGCATGGAAGAGTTAACTTGGTAAGTGTTGAATGTGTAATTGGTGAAGGATGAACAATGTGTAGTAGGATAGTGTGTGTTTTGGCTTAGAACCTTAAGTGTGTAACTCCAATTGGTATGAGACCAATTGGAGGTGAAACTAGGCACAAAATGTGCCAACTTTCATGAAGGAAGCTTACCAAAATTCTGCCTAGAAGGTGACTTGAAAAATGACCAAATCCAGATTAGTGACTTGAAAGCCTGAAAATTGACCATTTGGGCAGCAGTTAGTGTTTTGACCATAACTTACTCAAAATTGGTCCAGTTGACCTGAAATTTTTACCATGAATAGTTGAGACATATATATAAAACTCTTATGAAGACACCAAAGCCCAGAAATGGCTAGAACCAAGCCAAATAGCTTTCACAAGTTCAGGTCCAAAAACTAGCCGAACCAAAAGTGACCTAAAGATGACCTAAAGTTACCATTTTGATGCATTATGTCCAGCATTGGTAAATTGACCATAACTTGGTCTACACAACTCAGAATGACTTGAAATTTCAATAAGACATAGACCTACAAGTTTGTAGTTTGGACCGAAGCCCAAAAACTGAGGGAACTAGATCATCCGGCTAGGTTAAATTAGTATACCGAAATCCGGCAAATTGCAATAAAATACAATATACTTGAAAATGAAATTGGTAACATATACCAACACCAAAGGGCTATAAAATGTGACATATTGGTAACATTAAACCTAATTCACCTAGAATGCATCGAGGGTCAACATCTTAGGTTGACTAAAGAAATAATAGAATTTCATAAATTAATTATTAAGCCTTATTGTTAGAGACAGTTTACATGAGTACTGAAACACTTTAAATTGTGTGTTTCAGTTAGCAAAGGCTCAGGGAAGGGGAAGGAAACACTGAGTCAGAGCCAAGAGGCATTTAACAGAGGTTTGTGCACAACTAGTTTTTAACTGATTTTGTTCTGAATATTTCATATGATTAAATGACATATTTTTCTTATGTATTATGTTTAACAAGCATTGGATTTAATTCAATGATTATTGAAATTATTATAGTATGTATGAATTTAGCTTTGTGAAATGGTATTTCCACAAGTATTAAGCATTGTTGTGAATTGAATAAATTATGTTTTAGAAAATTGTGATAGAACATGTTTTGAATTGTGATGGGCAATTTGCATGGAAAAATACAAATTTATGATTTGAATTGTGATGAGCATAAAAAATTATTGGATATTGGAATTGACTCTGAATCGAATTGTATTGTGATTTATGCTCACTAAAAGGATTGTGATATTGTTTTATATCTCACTATAGATGCTTGACTAGGTTATTATCCGTCTCTCTTATTTGTTGAGAAGACAATGGAGTTAGTTGTGTTTTGATTACCATGGTACGTGCATAGGCTTAGATTCTCCTCTTATTAGAGGTTAGATCTAAGTTTTTATGTTATGGCCCTTGCGAAAGATTCATTATTGTGGTGTGTATTGTACACGATGATTCGACCTCCCCGATCATAAGGAGTTAGAATCCAATTCGATCTGCCCGACCATAGGGAGTTAGAATCACCCCGAAGATGACCCTTTCAAATTAGTCTTGCATAGTTAGTGAGATACATAATGGTTTTTGAGATACAGAATGGTTTTTGAATACATAATGTTTTTGAATAGTAAAGAATTGTGATTTCAATTATGATTTATGTATAATTGATTTTATTGTAATTACCTTAAATGGGTAGTTATGATTTGATAAATTAAATTTCGTGATCAAAGTCATTTTATACAAATGATTTACATTATTGGCAATGAATATTTTGAGTTTTGGAATTTGATAAGTATTCAAATTTCTAAATTATTTGCTGTAAATTTTGTCAATGTATATTGTACTATGTTTTAAATTATAGTTGTACACCACCGAGTTCACCACTCAGCGATAGCTTTGTATGCTGTCGCAGGTGAAAAGAGCATAGAGCGATTGAGTAAGCTTCTTTGAAGAGACATTCAGATCAGCTCCAAGTATACCCATGTACACGGGTTTTGATGTATGCATATAATAATATGTATTTAAATTATTTGAGCAGTTGTATAAAAACTATTGTAAAATATTTTGGTATGTAATTAAATGTAAATTATTGTAGATATAAATTTGAGATTTCATTTACTTGAATAGTTTTGTAATATAAAATTTGAGTCTTGTAATCAATGAAATGTTTCTTTTATGATGAGATTGGTTTGAAAATGAATTGATTTGATTATTGAGATTTGAATTGTCAGTTGAAATGAAGTTATTGGGAGTGTGTTTCTTTACAGGTTTTGAAGAACTGTTTTCTCAAAAGACAGCCGGCACTCTGCCGAAATTTTGAAAAATTTTTATAACACCAGATTTTAATCAATGATTTAAATTTCATGAAAATTGATTTAAAATTCCTTGTAGTATATTTAATGGGTTACCGGTAGGCGAATTACGGTAATTCATTAGGTGTACTACGGGATCATGTTACATCTTATGGAGGAGTAGGGTGTGACAAGAAGCTGTTAGAAGAAGTCAGACAGGGCAAGAAACCTGAGTTCTCAGTAAGAGATGACAGCCTATTACTATACCAGGGCAGAATGTGCGTTCCTAATGACGTTGACTTGAGACAGATCATTTTGAAGGAAGCACATGAGTCTCCTTTTGCTATGCACCCTAGTGGCACAAAAATGTATAGAGGGCTAAAAGAGCACTACTGGTGGATGGATATGAAAAGAGATGTGGCAGAATTTGTTTTCAAATGTCTAACTTGTCAATAAGTGAAGGCAGAGCATCAAGTACCAGCTGGTTTGTTACATCCACTACCAGTACCGGAATGGAAATGGGAGAGAATAACTATGGATTTTGTTATGGGACTTCCAAGGACACAGAAGAGTCATGATACAGTATGGGTTATAATTGACAGACTGACTAAGTCTGCTCATTTTTTGCCTGTCCGGATGGATTACAGTTTATAAAGATTGGCCAAGTTGTGCATTGATGAGATAGTAAGACTACATGGAGTGCCAATATCCATCGTATCAGATAGAGATCCTAGGTTTACTTCTAGATTCTGGAGTAGTCTTCAGAGCGCCCTAAGAACTAGATTGAACTTCAGCACGACATTCCACCCACTTACAGATGGCCAGTCTAAGAGAGTAATTCAAATCTTAGAGGACATGCTATGGGCTTGTGTGATTGAGTTTGAGGGCAGTTGAGACACACACTTGCCTTTGATTGAGTTTGCTTATAACAACAGCTACCAATCAAGCATTGGGATGCCTCCATATGAAGCTTTGTATGGCAGGAAGTGCAGAACTCCCCTGTGTTGGGATGAAGTGGGTGAAAGAAAGATGATTGGGCTCGAAATTATTCAGCAGATTGAGGAGAAAATTAGATTGGTAAGAGATCGACTCAAAGCTGCATCAGACCATCAGAAGTCCTATATTGATCTGAAGAGAAGAGGTATTGAGTATGCAGTGGGTGAGAAAGTATTCCTCAAGGTTTCTTCTTGGAAGAAAATTATGAGATTTGGTAGGAAGGGGAAACTAAGTCTTCGTTTCATCGGGCCATATGAGGTTCTAGAGAGAGTGGGTCCTTTGGCATACCGTTTGGCACTACCTCCAGAGTTGGAGAAGATACATAATGTTTTCCATGTGTCTATGTTGAGGAGGTATCGATCAGACCCATCTCATGTACTACCAGTGGAGGAAATTGAAGTGAATCCAGACCTCACATATGAGGAAGAACCCATAGAGATTCTGGCTTATGAGGCGAAGCAGCTACAGACCAAGCAGATACCATTAGTAATGTCACACCCTACCCCTCTGTAAGGCATAACATGATCCCGTAGTATACCTAATGAATTACCAACTTCGTCTACTGATAACCCATAAAATACACTACAAGGGATTTTAAAAACTTTTCTTACTTCTTTTGCAGTGGTGAGCACTATTTACAGGTGTTAAAGACTTTGGTGAACTGAAGTGAAATAACTAACTCATTTGGTTTATTTGGAATTTCTGTAAAAATTTTGGCAGAGTGCCATCTGTATTTTGGATAAAACAGTTCTTCAGAAAACCTGTAAAAAAAAGCACTTCAATAATTTTCCAAATCTCAACTCCACATTTTTCTCAACACAATATATTTCTCAACACAACAATTTATCAACTCAATTTCATAGAAATTTTTCAAAGTCTGAGATAAGGAAATATAATACAGCTTTTACAAGTCAAAACAGCTCATAATTATTTTACAACTTCAAGGTACAATTTGAATTTACAACTGCTCAAAACCAAAAACAAAATGTACATACAGTGTCATACATTACAGTACAAAATGCAAAATATTGGTATACTCATTATACCCGAAAAATCTCTCGCTGGAGGTATATGCAGCCTAGTCTGCTGCCCTGTCTGTCTCTCTACCTGCGACAGCAATTAAAAAGCTATCGCTGAGACAATGTCTCAGTGGTGCACAACATTAACCAAATACAATTTAAATCACAATTCATAAGTCATGTAAATAGTGGATACTTAAAATCATAGTTAAATTCAAGACAATAAATGTCAACAAGAATTTAAACTCCATTTGTCAATATCACAATAATTTTCCATAAGTCAGATCATGTTTGAATTCAAAAGACAGTATATGTCAATGAGAGTTTAAATCAATTTCACAATCTCACAATACATAATAATGCAATTTAGTCGAATAATTTAAGAATACAGTGTTGCCAATTCATTCACAACTTAAGCCATGACACAAATTTCCGATCAATGCCGTGTTGTACACCACGACAAAGCAATCACAACCTCACTAATCGAAATCAATGAGGAAGGGGAGCTAGCTATATAATGAGTACTCATCCGATCAACTCAACTGGTAAACCAGAGAGGGAGAAAAATAAACGATCACGACTCCATAAATGGAGAAGGAAAATAAACGATCACAACCCCATAAATGGAGAAGGAATGATACGATACTGTCATGCTAAGTGTGAATACAAAATCAATTCCAAACATTTTATTCAAATGATTCGTGTGAATCCAATAAATTTCCCAAGTCATAATTTCATTCACAAAATGGCAACACAATTCATAATTAACTTCAATTTTCACAAATCACACTAAACCAATTTTTCCACAATTTCAAACCATTTACAATGCTTTTTAAGCAATGAGTATCCATCAATATCATTCAAACAATTTCTCACAGTTTCAAATCATTTACAATGCTTTTCAAGCAATAAATATCCATTCAAACACATTTCCACAATTTAAAACAATAATGTACAAATAGTCAATATTTATTTCAATTGAAAAATTCAAAAGAAATATTCGTTGTGCACAAACCTCGATGATTTGTCTCCTGGTGCGGACTCGGTGTTTCCTTCTCTTTTCTGAGTCTTTAGTAATCGAGAAACACAATTTGAAGTGTTTCAGTACTAAATTAAATTGTCTCTAACGATAATGTTTGGTAAATAATGCACTGAACTCAATTTTTCACTTAATCACCTAATATACCGACCCTCGTTGCGTTTTAGGTAAATTAAGTTTTAGTGTCGTTAATATGTCACATTTGATAGGGTTTTAGGTTTGGTACGTTTTACTAAAGTCATTTCCTTGTTTAGTGCATTTTAATGCAAATTGCTGGATTCCGGGACACTGGTTTGACCTAACCGGACGATCTAGTTCCCTCGATTTTCGGGTCTCGGTCGAAACTACAAACTTGTAGATCTAGGTCTTATTGCACGCGGGGAAAAATTTCAGGTCAATCCGAGTTAAGTAGACTGAGTTATGGTCATTATACTATTGCTGGTCAATTGGTACCATTTTAGGTCAATTTTAGGTCAAATTGGTCAATTCTGGTTCGGCCAGTTTTTGGACCCGAACTTGTGCAAGTTGTTTGACTTGCTTATGGTCATTTCTGGGCTTTGGTGTCTTCATAAGACTTGTAGGTATGGGTCTTAACTGTTCTTGGTCAAAATTTCAGGTCAATTGGACCTGGTTTGAGTGAGTTATGGCCTAAACACTCACTGCTGCCCAATTGGTCATTTTTCAGGTCCTAATTGCACCTAATCCGAATTGGTCATTTTCTTAGGTCACCTTGCAAGCAGAATTTTGGTATGGTTTCTCAATGAAAGTTGGCACATTTTGTGCCTAGTTTCACCTCAAATTGGTCTCATACCAATTGAGGTTACACATTTAAGGTTATAGGCTAAAATGTACACTGCCCTCACTATGCCTTTCACACCCCACTTCAAACACACATTTAACTTGCAAAGTTTACTTCCATACCCTACCAATCTGTTTTGGTAAATTACCAAAAGCATTATCTACTTTACATTAACATTATTTTGGGCAGATTAACATTACCCTCAACACACCAAATTTCATTCACAATTACAATTTCTAATTACCATTACAAATACACCTAACCATTACAAATTTTACATACACTTTACAATATCAATCTACATACATCTCATCAACCTTCTAGGTCAATATTCTGCCGACACTTCCTTCAATATATACCATTACTCAAGTGTCCCCAAGCTGCATAAACCATTCTTCAACATCAAAGTGCCATCCAATTTACCAATTCCCATCCAAGTGCATAAATCACCATATAAACATGAAATAATTCACTAGGTTACTAATTCATCATGATCAACACCATTTCTCATCAATTATATGCACAAATATCTCATCAAAAACGTGACTCATGGCTGTCCAAAATGAAAACAACAATAACCCTTCAAACTCAAAATTTTCCTTCACCAAACCAACACCCATAACATGAACATAAACTTTAACAAAGAAATTCTCAAAAATGCAAACTTACCTTTAATTGTAACTTGCTAAACCTTCACCAAACTTCTCAAAATTGGTATCAATATCTTCCTTGTGATGTGTAGACCATTTTTCATAAAGCTACTTAAGGGATTGGAGTTGAAATGGAGGAGGAAATCAAGCTCAAAACCAAGCGGCAATGGAGGTTTCAAGGTTCTTCATTTCGGCAATTTTGAGAGGACTTGAGGAAGATGAGATTTCAGGTGGTTAGTGGACCTACATCAGCCATATTTCATGTTTAATTAATCCTATAGTGGTCCACTAACTAAAATTAAATCATATTATAAGTTAACTTTCACTTATTCCACATTTAACCTTTAATTTCTACTATTTACTTTAGGTACCACAAATTTAATTTTTCATTTCATTTTCTAAGTGTAATATTATTTATTTTTAATGGAAATTTAGGTCAAAAGACACTTCGGGATGGCAAATGACCATAATACCCCTGTTCGGGTTGCATTCCCGATTTTTGATAACAAGTATTTTGTCTGCATTTTCGATTTCTCACTTTTCTTTGTACTAATTATTTAATTTTTCTTTAATCTTTCTAATGAGATTTATACTTCAATAAGGGTCTATTTATGTCCTAAAAATGTTTTCCGGTTCCATGATCCGAGCTAGTCAACGGTCCGCCTTGACTTCAGGTCTGATCACCATCGCTAGGTTTCCGGCTCGCTTAACTTGGTGACATTTCTTTGCTATTATTTTTCCTTTGTTTTTCTTGTATTTTCCTTTCTTGTATTTCATTATTTATGTCTCCTCTTTCATATCAAGGTGTGGTTCTAGGCATCCTAGTTGTCCAGGACAACACCGGTCACTGAGCGATGAGAGCACTCTAGAACTTAGGGGTGTTATAATTCTCCCCCTTAAATAAATTTCGTCCACGAAATTTTACCCAGTAGTCATCTTACAATAGTCATACATTTATTTTCTCCTTTCTATATGATCGTAAGACTTTTAACAATCTAATACAATGCTTAATTTGCTTGGATAACACCAATCTCCTCTTACTATTATGCTGTCTAATATTTTGGTTCACGTTGCTTCTTGAATGACCCTTGAGGTCATGTTAGAATCATTCATCGATCATTGGTCCTCGACCATTCTAATCCATAGTCTTCCTCACATTCGTAATATTTCTTTGTTACATATGAATCAACTGTTCAAATCTCTACTTCCGTAACTCTTTTTATCTGTCAATATTCTATAACTTACTTCCTTTTGTACTGAACTATAACCTTTCGATATTCTAACTTTTGAGTTTTAGATCCTAAGTAGGATTTTCAAACTTATTTCTAACAATTAAATTACGTCTGGCATAACTATACCAAAGCAGATGCGTTGGCAACTATTCTCATCTAGATATACTATCGGGTATGCGTAGCTCTACACAATAATCTCAAGTTAATCTTGAAATCTGCGACTTACTCAATAGATCAAACTTTCCTTTCTTTTATCCTTTTGAATTCAACGATATCCAAACTTATTACGATTACAATATCCATTAACAATTACTAACGATAACATCTACGCCTTCATCTAGAGCAATTCTATTTACGTAACTTATTTTTCGTCCTCTTGCCTTACATTAAGTAGGCTCGCCAATTAGCTTATAATTTTATGGTGTGTCGACAAATACTTTTCAGATAAACTCTTCCAAAACTAATTTCACTTGTTATCACAATCCTTATCCTAAAGGACTAATCACTAATGCATCAAAATTTATTTCACGACCTCTGTCCTAGCGGACTTGTTACTAGCACCTCAAAGTCCATTTTTGTACATGGAGCGACAATGCAATCAATGATGCTAGCACACACATAAGAATGGGTAGAACCGGATCGATTAACACAAACACATCTGGTTAAAAGTTGAGAAGGTACCAGCCACAACATCGGATATCTCTGCCTCTTCCCTCTGTCTCATGGCATAGACTGCATTGGAGCACTATCTTGCTCGATTGTTTCTGTGCCTTGGCTGCTTTGGGTTACCTCTACCCCTGCCTCTACCTCTGTGGGTGGTTGTGAACTTACAGTATGAGGCTCTGACGGCCCACTGCAGTAGTAGGAGGTGGTCCAACTCTGCGACTCAGTGCGATCCTTGGCAAAGTGTCCCATGCCTCCACAGTTATAACGAGCTCCAATAGCCTTATAGCATATCCCACCATGATATCTTCCACAATTTTCACATTGGCGGGAATGGTAGGAACCTCAGGTACTATCTTTGACCGGATAAAGGAGGTTTACATCACGAATGTCCTCCCCTACCAGACTTCTTTCTAGCTCTGTTGTGTCGCTGTTAGTTCTTCCTCTTTCCAGTAGGACGAATGTATCTCTTTTCTACTGACTTTCCCTCTTCATCTATCTTCTCGATATCTTTTTCTCGAGTAGTCTCAAACTCAATTCTTTCCAACTCTAGGGCTTGAGAAACAAGTTCAGAGAAGTTAGTGTGTTTGAAGCCGAGCACTTGTACTCTGATACTGGGCTTCAAGCCAGTTTCAAACCTCTTGCATCTTTCCCTGCTGGTAGAGAGTAGACTCACTGCATAATGGCTAAGGCGAGAAAATTCTCTTTCATACTCAGCCACTGATCTGCCCCCCTGTTTCAAACTTAGGAATTCTTGTAGCTTCTGGTCTACATAAGCATCAGGGACATATTTCTGCCTGAATTCCCAGAGGAAGTCATTCCATGTTAGCACTGCGAGCTCTACGGTGTGGGGAATGGTTTTCCACGATCATAAGCATCCCCCTGTAACAAAGATACGGAGTATTCAAGTCTGAGCTCCTCTGTACAATGCAGTTTCTTGAACACCCTATCCATCCTCTCTAACCACTGTTCAGCCTCTAGAGGATCTGCTGTCCCCTTGAACTCTGTAGCCCCATATTTCATCAATTTATCATATTGCCTCGTAGGAGGCGTGGTTGTACCACCGGTGTATGCATTGGGACTTGAGTAGGCGCATTACCGACCATTTGTTGGAATATTGCGACCATCTGTGGTGGCGAAGCGAGCTGCGATGCTGCGGTGGTGTTCTTTGAACCACTAACATTATGTAAGCACAGGGCATCCCCTTGCACCTCGGCCTCAATAGGTGATCATTGAGCGATCACCCTCTTCTATATTCAATGCGAGGATTTTAGCTTTCATGAACAAATAACACAAGCATATTTTCTCTCGTTAGTGCATATTTATACTGTAATGTACTTTATGTTTCAAACAATGATATTGAGCAGTTATACTATGCTGAAAGATAATTCAAATAACAGTGAAAGCAATTTAAAAACTTTGCTCTGATACCACTAAAACATGTCACACCCTACCCCTCTGTAAGTCATAACATGATACCGTAGTATACCTAATTAATTACCAACTTCGTCTACTGATAACCCATTAAATACACTACAAGGGATTTTAATAACTTTTCTTACTTCTTTTGCGATGGTGAGCACTATTTACAGTGTTAAAGACTTTGGTGAGTGAAGTGAAATAACTAACTCATTTGGTTTATTTGGAATTTCTGTAAAAATTTTGGCGAGTGCCATCTGTATTTTGGATAAAGCAGTTCTTGAAAACACAGTAAAAAAGCACTTCAATAATTTTCAAATCTCAACTCCACATTTTCTCAACACAATATATTTCTCAACACAACAATTTATCAACTCAATTTCATAGAAATTTTTCAAAGTCTGAGATAAGGAAATATAATACAGCTTTTACAAGTCAAAACAGCTCATAATTATTTTACAACTTCAAGGTACAATTTGAATTTACAACTGCTCAAAACCAAAAACAAAATGTACATACAGTGTCATACATTACAGTACAAAATGCAAAATATTGGTATACTCATTATACCCGAAAAATCTCTCATTTGGAGGTATATGCGACCTAGTCTGCTGCCATCTGTCTCTTTACTGCGACAATTAAAAGCTATCATTTGAGACAATGTCTCAGTGGTGCACAACATTAACCAAATACAATTTAAATCACAATTCATAAGTCATGTAAATAGTGGATACTTAAAATCATAGTTAAATTCAAGACAATAAATGTCAACAAGAATTTAAACTCCATTTGTCAATATCACAATAATTTTCCATAAGTCAGATCATGTTTGAATTCAAAAGACAGTATATGTCAATGAGAGTTTAAATCAATTTCACAATCTCACAATACATAATAATGCAATTTAGTCGAATAATTTAAGAATGCAGTGTTGCCAATTCATTCACAACTTAAGCCATGACACAAATTTCCGATCAATGCCGTGTTGTACACCACGACAAAGCAATCACAACCTCACTAATCGAAATCAATGAGGAAGGGGAGCTAGCTATATAATGAGTACTCATCCGATCACCTCAACTGGTAAACCAGAGAGGGAGAAAAATAAACGATCACGACTCCATAAATGGAGAAGGAAAATAAACGATCACAACCCCATAAATGGAGAAGGAATGATACGATACTGTCATGCTAAGTGTGAATACAAAATCAATTCCAAACATTTTATTCAAATGATTCGTGTGAATCCAATAAATTTCCCAAGTCATAATTTCATTCACAAAATGGCAACACAATTCATAATTAACTTCAATTTTCACAAATCACACTAAACCAATTTTTCCACAATTTCAAACCATTTACAATGCTTTTTAAGCAATGAGTATCCATCAATATCATTCAAACAATTTCTCACAGTTTCAAATCATTTACAATGCTTTTCAAGCAATAAATATCCATTCAAACACATTTCCACAATTTAAAACAATAATGTACAAATAGTCAATATTTATTTCAATTGAAAAATTCAAAAGAAATATTCGTTGTGCACAAACCTCTGATGACTGTCTCCCTGGTCTGGACTCAGTGTTTCCTTCTCTTTTCCTGAGTCTTTAGTAACTGAGAAACACAATTTGAAGTGTTTCAGTACTAAATTAAATTGTCTCTAACGATAATGTTTAGTAAATAATGCACTGAACTCAATTTTTCACTTAATCACCTAATATACCGACCCTCGTTGCGTTTTAGGTAAATTAAGTTTTAGTGTCGTTAATATGTCACATTTGATAGGGTTTTAGGTTTGGTACGTTTTACCAAAGTCATTTCCTTGTTTAGTGCATTTTAATGCAAATTGCTGGATTCCGGGACACTGGTTTGACCTAACCGGACGATCTAGTTCCCTCGGTTTTCGGGTCTCGGTCAAAACTACAAACTTGTAGATCTAGGTCTTATTGCACGCGGGGAAAAATTTCAGGTCAATCCGAGTTAAGTAGACCGAGTTATGGTCATTATACTATTGCTGGTCAATTGGTACCATTTTAGGTCAATTTTAGGTCAAATTGGTCAATTCTGGTTCGGCCAGTTTTTGGACCCGAACTTGTGCAAGTTGTTTGACTTACTTATGGTCATTTCTGGGCTTTGGTGTCTTCATAAGACTTGTAGGTATGGGTCTTAACTATTCTTGGTCAAAATTTCAGGTCAATTGGACCTGGTTTGAGTGAGTTATGGCCTAAACACTCACTGCTGCCCAATTGGTCATTTTTCAGGTCCTAATTGCACCTAATCCGAATTGGTCATTTTCTTAGGTCACCTTGCAAGCAGAATTTTGGTATGGTTTCTCAATGAAAGTTGGCACATTTTGTGCCTAGTTTCACCTCAAATTGGTCTCATACCAATTGAGGTTACACATTTAAGGTTATAGGCTAAAATGTACACTGCCCTCACTATGCCTTTCACACCCCACTTCAAACACACATTTAACTTGCAAAGTTTACTTCCATACCCTACCAATCTGTTTTGGTAAATTACCAAAAGCATTATCTACTTTACATTAACATTATTTTGGGCAGATTACCATTACCCTCAACACACCAAATTTCATTCACAATTACAATTTCTAATTACCATTACAAATACACCTAACCATTACAAATTTTACATACACTTTACAATATCAATCTACATACATCTCATCAACCTTCTAGGTCAATATTCTGCCCACACTTCCTTCAATATATACCATTACTCTAGTGTGCAAAAGATGCAACAAACCTTTCTTCATCATCTAATTGCCATCCATTTTACCTATTCCCATCCAAGTGCATAAATCACCATATAAACATGAAATAATTCACTAGGTTACTAATTCATCATGATCAACACCATTTCTCATCAATTATATGCACAAATATCTCATAAAAAACGTGACTCATGGCTGTCCAAAATGAAAACAACAATAACCCTTCAAACTCAAAATTTTCCTTCACCAAACCAACACCCATAACATGAACATAAACTGTAACAAAGAAATTCTCAAAAATGCAAACTTACCTTTAATTGTAACTTGCTAAACCTTCACCAAACTTCTCAAAATTGGTATCAATATCTTCCTTGTGATGTGTAGACCATTTTTCATAAAGCTACTTAAGGGATTGGAGTTGAAATGGAGGAGGAAATCAAGCTCAAAACCAAACGGCAATGGAGGTTTCAAGGTTCTTCATTTCGGCAATTTTGAGAGGACTTGAGGAAGATGAGATTTCAGGTGGTTAGTGGACCTACATCAGCCATATTTCATGTTTAATTAATCCTATAGTGGTCCACTAACTAAAATTAAATCATATTATAAGTTAACTTTCACTTATTCCACATTTAACCTTTAATTTCTACTATTTACTTTAGGTACCACCAATTTAATTTTTCATTTCATTTTCTAAGTGTAATATTATTTATTTTTAATGGACATTTAGGTCAAAAGACACTTGGGATGTCAAATGACCATAATGCCCTGTTCGTTGCATTCACGATTTTTCTAACAACCGTATTTTGTCTGTTTTTCGATTTCTCACTTTTCTTTGTACTAATTATTTAATTTTTCTTTAATCTTTCTAATGAGATTTATACTTCAATAAGGGTCTATTTATGTCCTAAAAATGTTTTCCAGGGTTCCCGCAGCCGTAGCTAGTCAACGGTCCACGCCGTGACTTCCCGGTGCGGTCACCCATCGCTAGGTTTCCGGCTCGCTTAACTTGGTGACATTTCTTTGCTATTATTTTTCCTTTGTTTTTCTTGTATTTTTCTTTCTTGTATTTCATTATTTATGTCTCCTCTCTCATATCAAGGTGTGGTTCTAGGCATCCTAGCTGTCCGGACAACACTGGTCACTGGAGCAGTAGAACGCACTACCGAACTTAGGGGTGTTACAAGTAAAGGTGCTGTGAAACCATCATTCAGGCCAGGAGGCTACTTGGTAACGAGAGGAGGACATGAGGAGATAGCACCCATAGCTGTTCTGAGACTGATACCAGGTAAAATTTCGAGACGAAATTTATTTTAAGGGGGGAGAATTGTAACACCCCTATTTGCATAGCATGGTACATTTTACTGTTCCGGTGATCGATGTCAGTCTGGACAATTAAGAGGATTAGAATCATGTCTAAGACACCTAGATAAGCCCTAAATGCAAATAATTAGTATTTGCCCGATAATTAACTATAAATAAGAAAAATAGAACATAAAAAGTTAAATGAGCCGGGAGTCACAGTGATGGGAGACTTTCTTAGGAAGTGACTGCGAGGTTAGCCTTAACTCAAATTTTGAATCCGAAAATGTGATGCCGGGGTCCTTATGACTATTGTGAACACAGTGGAAAAGAGAAAATCACAGAAAAAAATTGTTAAGCAGGTCAAATAATTAGGTCAGGGATCCGGAAGAAATATTGAATAACTTGCAAACTGGATTGAACCAATGAGGGGCAATTTGGTCAATTCTCCCCTAGAGCTAACTCCTGACCTAACTATTCAATAAAATTAGAGAAAAGAGAATTTCAGAATCAGAAATTAAATTAAAGAAATAAGAAAAAATAATTGAAAAAGAAAAAAAAAAGAAAACTTTATGTACATAATGCTTACATCACTATCGTGACATCATAAATGACATTTTGATTTTTTCCTACATAATTGACCAAATCAATTCTTATTCAAATAAAACATAAATACATAAAAAAATTAAAATGAAAATCATTTCCTTTCTTCTTTAAGGAATTCGGCCGCCCCTCCCCTCCTTCTTTTCTATAGCTTCACCTCCATGAAAGCTTAAGTTCAAGCTTTAAAATCCTTACTTAACTTTACTTTGCCCCAAATTATTCCATTAAACCTTGTTAACCTCACTTGAGAAAGTGATTGAAGAAGAAAAGAAAGGGAGAAATTGAAGAAAGGGAAGAATTGAAAATTTTAGTTGAGGTAAGCACTTTTACTTGGAAATTAAAGTTTATTTGTTGTGTTTATGACTCAATTAACTTAGATTTTCACTTAAAAACAAAAGAAAATTTTTATGGGGGATCAAAGAAGAATTTCAGCCAGCCTTAGGTAGGGTTTGAAGTGTATGAAATTGGTACGATTAAATGGTTGTTTAAGGTGAATTAGGTGTATAGACATTAGATGTACACTTTGATTGCATTGAATTATAGAAATGTGTAATTAGTGTTTTTAGCATTTTGAAAAATTGGAAAAAAAGTTAAGAATTGGTCAATTGATGCAATTGATCTTAATTGAGTTGAGAAATGGTCAATTGGGACCATTTGTGGTGTGTGTGAATTGCTAGAACTAAGTTTCAATTCGGATTGGTTAAGGTCAGTATGCTGATAGCTTGACCTAGGTCCCTTTCAGGGATTAAAACTAAAAATTTACTAACCCAATTGGTATGAGGTCAATTGAAAATGAAGCTAGACACAAAATGGACCATTTTTCATTCAGGAATCATGCCCAGAAAATGACCAGAACATAGTGAACAATTAGGTCAAACTCGGGTGTAATGCACTGCCACTGTACAAAAATAACCAAATGAACAGTAGTCACTTAAATGACCATAACTTGGTCTAGGAAGGTCCAAATGACCTAAATCTTATACTGATGGAAAGCTGAGGCATAGCCCTACAACTTTCATGAAGCACACAAACCCAAATTTTGACTATAACCTATCCGAAAAGTCACCTGCAATCAGCACACCAAAACTGCCAGTATCCAGAAAATGCCTAGAATTCTGGGTAACCCCAAATCCGGCCAGCCTCATTCAAATAGTCATATCTTGGGCTACAAAACTCCAAATGGAGTGATTCAAAAAGGGAATTAAATTTAAGACAATAAGGAACAACTTCTATGAAGAAAACTTTGCCAAATTCTAATAGAAACATGACCAATAGAACAATACAAAACAAGACACTAAATTTGGAAAATTTGAAATTGTGCCTAGGAAACCTAAAAATCTAGAGAGCAACTAAAACCAACAAAATTGGTAACCAAAATGTGGTATGTGGGTGAAATTGAAATCCCTATACCTATTAAGAATAAGAAAGTCAACAAATTGACTTGAATAGTGTCATGAATAGTAACCCCGAAAGGTAAAATTTTAAGAACGTTAATTTAAGCATATTGGGACTCAAAATAAGTAATTGTGAAATTCTTTAGTGGATTTATTATAAATTGTGATACTGAAACACTATAAAATTGTGTGTTTTAGTTGAAAAGAATATCGGAAAAGAACCCGAGGCATCGAGTCAAGGCGAAGAGGCGACTCGCATAAGGTTTGTGCACAACGTAAAATTTTTCTTTAAATTTCTTTTGCAATTGTATAAAATGAATTATGATTTATTTTGATTGCAATTTTGTGATTGAAATGAACAAATTGTGTTGACCTAAATTGTTGTAAAGGTTAATTGTATGTGTTTGATTTGGCAATAAATGTTTAGTAAATTGCTAAGACAGTTTTAAAACTACAGTGTCATGACTATATATTTGAATGCCTCACTAACATGACTAGTGGGAGGAATTATTTTTGAATTTTAATTCCCTCTCTGGCTGAAGTATTGAGGTATGTGCTAGTAGAGGAAGAAATTGAATGGGTACCTATAGATTGAGCTAGCTAGCCTTGAGATTCCTCATAAACCTTCGGCTATTGAGATGAACATTGTTCTGATGGCATGATATAACTGTGTGTTTTTATGAAATCTGTTTTGAGATTTCCGAAATATAACTGTTTGAACTAAAAGTTTATAAATTATGTTTTATATTTTTTTTTTCATTTTCAGTACCATATTTGAATAAATGTGATTTGAATTATGCATAAAATGTTATTTTAGTATGTTATGTACCACTAAGTCTTAGTACTCAGCGATAGCTTTTTATTGCTGTCGTAGATAAAGAGACTGGTAGAGCAGCTGAGTGAGCTGCTAAGGACTACTGTGCTACTTTTGGATAATTTATCGGGTATAAATTTTATACCCTAATTGTAATATTTAGTTTGATGTATGTAACTGTATGTACATATGTAAATTGGTCTTGAGCAGTTTGTGCAAATTTTGTGATAATATTATTTTGGATTTTCTATTGTAAAAATTGACTGATGTATGTAAATTAGTTTTTCCTCAATAACTGTGTATTGTGAAAATATTTAAATTGAGAATTACTTTGAATTATGGAGTTTGGGTGAAATTGTGATGATTTGAGTTGAAATGGTGGTTGTGATTTGATGAAGTGTATATTTGGAAGTGTTTTCCATAGGTGAAAATTTTTTGGTTTTCTCAAATACTGCAGGCACTCTACCAAAATTTTTCTAAAATTTGCGGAAAAATGAAAATAGACAAAATTTGTACATGACTTTCAAACCTTAATAAAATGTTTTAAATTCCTACAAAAAATGCTCACCACTTCCAAAAAGTAAAAAATTATTTTAAAATCCCTTGTAGTATATTTAATGGGTCATCGGTAGGCGAAGTACGGTAATTCATTAGGTATACTACGAGATCATATTATGCCTTACAGAGGGGTAAGGTGCGACATTATTTTTGGAGTTAAGTTGTAAATTAAACTTGTAGATGTAAAGTAAGTATTTTAAATGCAATGTGATGAGTTGATTTAATTGTTTTGAAATATTGTGAATTATGAAAATTTGAGTTGTGTTGGTATATTGGAGGTTGGGGATAGTGATTGAAATTCAATTTGTAAGTGCTTTTTACAGGTTAAAATTTTGGTTTTTCTCAATTACAGATGGTACTCTGTCGAAATTTCTACAAAATTTGCGAAAAAATAAAAATGGTCAAAATTTTTACCTATCATTTAAACTCCAATTAAAAGTTTTTAATACCTATTAAAAGTGCTCGTCACCTTCAAAAAGAGATAAAATTGTTTTAAAATCCCTTGTAGTGTATTTAATGGGTTATCGGTAGGCGAAGTTCGGTGATTCATTAAGTATACTATGGGATCATCTTATGCCTTACAGAGTGGTAAGGTGTGACATGTTTTAGCGGTATCAGAGCAAGTTTTTAAAGTATGTTTTGACCTGTGAATGTGTATTTGCTTTGTGATAAGTACAACTGCTCAATGTCCTTATTTGATACATACAGTGTATTACATTATAAATATGAACTAATGGAGGAAAATCTCCTTGTGTTATTTGTTCAGGAGGTATAATACCCTCGAATTGAAATGGAAGAAGGGGACTACTCGGTTGAGCAATCTGTAGAGGCTGAGGGACAAGGGGAAGCCCCAACCCTTCAAAATGTAAGTGAATCAGTGGCACCAGCCCCACCAATGCCACAGTTTTCTGCACAGTTTGCCCAACAGATGGCTGTGATGTTCCAACAAATGGCTGGAAGCATGCCTATTCAAGCTCCACTTCAGACACCCGTAGTGCAGCCTCTGCCTCCAGCCAAACAATATAACCAGCTGATTAAGTATGGTGCTATAGAGTTTAAGGGTACAGTAAACCCTTTAGAGGCAGAGCAGTGGTTGGAGAGAATAGATAGAGTGTTCAAGAAACTGCACTGCACAGATGAGTTAAGATTTGAATATTCAGTGTCATTGCTGCAGTGGGATGCGTATGATTGGTGGAAAATCATCCCTCATAGTTTGATGGAACCACCAGTGCTATCATGGGACGACTTCTTCAGAGAGTTTAGACAAAAATATGTTCCAAATGCTCATATGGACTAGAAGCTACAGGAGTTCTAAAGCCTGAAACAAGGAAGCAGAACAGTGCCAGAATGTGAAAGGGAGTTCTCCCGCCTGAGCCATTATGCAGGGAGTCTACTTTCTACCAGCAGAGAAAGATGTAAGAGGTTTGAGACTGGTTTGAAGCCTAGTCTGAGGATGCAAGTGGTCGTATTCAGACATAATAACTTCTCTAAGCTCATCTCTCAAGCACTTGAGTTAGAAAGAATTGAGTCAAAAGTGACACCAATGAAAGAGAAAACAGAGAAGACAGAGAAATCAAAAAAAGAAAAAAGTGGAAAAGCAGTGGATTAAGGTTCCAATGGTGCTACTGGTAAGAGAAAGAATTTTGGGGGATCAAGCGGATGTAAAAGGTCTGGTAGGGGTAGATTTTCTGAGTAGAGACCCCCTTGGTCTGATCAGCAGACGACTAGGAGTTCTCACCCTCCCCGCCCTTGTGAGACATGTGGTAAGACCCATAGTGGGATATGTTATTGGGCTTCAAGAGCCTGTTTTAACTGCGGGGGTACGGGGCATCTCACTAAAAACTGTACCAGTGCCCGTAGATTTGGGCCACCTCCTACTACTGCAGAAAGATCTATTCAGAGTTCTGCTATCAAAGGTTCACAACCAGTTTGCAGAGGTAGAGGCAGAGGTCGGGGTAGCACTTCAGGCAGTTAGGGTACAATAAACCAGTCAGAACAAGATAGTGCTTCAGCTAGAGTCTACACTATGAGATAGTGGGAAGAAGCTAAAACTTCTGACATTGTGGCCGGTACATTCTCTATCTCTGATCAAGATGTATTTGTGTTGTTTGATCCGGGTTCTACCCACTCCTATGTAAGTGCTAGCACCGTTAGTTCCCTTACTGTTCCATGTGCCAAAATGGGTTTTGAGGTGCTAGTAACTAGTCCGTTGGGGCAAGAGGTCAGGGTCAACATAATGTATAAAGATTATCCTTTGGTGATCTAATGTTAGTAGTATGCCCTAGAGCATATCATTTAGTATGTATCTTGTACATATTTTTATTAATAAAAGGCATTTCCACTTTTCCGTTTACATAATATATTTATGTGTAATAGAAAAGGTCCATTGATATTTTGTTAGAAATATTATTCTTAAGTTGTTAAGAATATGAGTGACAATATTTATAGCACAAAGTATCATAAATAGGTTCACAATCGAGGATACTTCATAATAAGGACATGACTTATCCAGAAAGATTGTATTCATGTTTGTTCCCAAGTTATTTATATGAGATATAAATAAGATGGAATGGTGAGTCTCATGCCATATAACAAACATGATAGGCACTTATAAATGATAAGTAGGCCGAACCAGTGACACTTATGACAAGCACATGGAGTTTACTCTTGTCAATGTTTTGTCATAAATCATATCAGTGCATATAATCTTTAGACCTAAGATAGCACAGTTATCTTGTATATAGGTAGTTTGAGTTTGATACTGCTTTCATACTTGTACTGTGTATGGGTATATGGGCATGTGTTGGCTCTTACCAGTTATATATGGAGGTAGGTGTTGATCAAGATGGAATCTGTTCCTCTAAGTAAATAGAGATAAAATCCTATGTTCATTTAATTGTTCTTGATGTTTCAAGTTCCTGGCCAGGACAGATAGATTTATTCATAAAAGATTTTCGATGAGAAAATCTTTTAATCAAGAACTGGAATTAAAAGAGAACATAATATTCATAGCAAATGGAGTTTGACATAAACCATGACTCCAGCTTGAGTTGGGATTTTGTAACAGAGAGATTCTAGTGCATGGTAACATATGATTATAGGTTCATTTAAGGTAAACCTTATTACTAATTGGCTGGCTATGGCATGCTATGCCAGGTGTTAACCATGGTCTATGAGGTTCATAAAATGATTTAGAGAAATCATTTATGGTAAGAAAGAGTTCTGATGATATTAAGAGTTGATATCATGTCTCATTGCCAATTAGTGATGAGCCTAGTAAGTCACACACATACACAAGTTATCACCTAATTAAATATGATTTAATTAATTAATTAAAGAGTTTAAATTGATTAATTAAATAGGTTTGGTTTGCAATTAAATTGCAAAGTCCCTAGCATGACTTGAAACCAAATCTAGATTATTGGATGTATAATATAAGTTAAATTTATATTTAAAGTGTTTAAATATGAATTTAATTAATGAGAAATTAATTAATAGAGATTAATTAATTAATTTATATTTGATATAAATTAATTAGAAGAAGAAAATAATCATTTTGGGTTAAGAACTCAAAATTAAGACACAGGGGCATTTTGGTCATTTTGCAGTGTGACACGTGGCACCATGAGATGGTGACACATGGCATAACACATAAGCTTGCCAAATGTTTTTTAATCATGTAAGATGATTAAAATCAAGATTAAATATAGGTTTGACACTTGGCACAATGTGATTGGGTCACTTAAACCTAGAGCTAATCAAAGGGTGACATGTGGCAAGGGTTTAATGTGTTAACCTAGCTATTTAAGTGTTGTTATGAGAAAATAAAACACAACCAGCAGCCACACTCTTTTGTCACGCCACTTTGAGGGTTTTTATCTCTTCTTCTTCATCTCTTATCAATTCAAAGAGATTAGCCATCAATCTCTTGAATTAAGAACACTAGGAATTGTTTCTAGTGTCCTGTTTACATCTCTAATCTCTTAAAAGGCAGAACTTGAATTTCTAATTAATAGAAAAGGCTTTAGAAGCTGTTCAAGGGCTGCCATAGGTGTTCTTGGTGTGGACAAGCTAGAGGGACAACATCTGGTGTCCTAAAGACGAATCTCAAAGGCGCAGACACGCTGCAGTGCATCAAGAGGTTAGTGTAATCGTTCTTGATTTAATCTAGGGTTCTAAAATTAATCTGATTAATTTTAAAATCTTAAATGGCAAATACAGATCCAAAAACATATTAAAAGAGTTTTAATATGTTGTTTATCATTGAAATCAAATAGATAAAAATAAATCTTGCATGATGCATGTGACCCTAGGTGAAAATTTTTGAATTCAATGGTATAAACTTGTGTTTTTCACGCTTCCGTTCCTTCATCTAAGGACATGTATTTCTGTCAGATTTGATTGAAATGCCCTTCAGAGATTATAATATCATCTTGGACATGGATTGGTTAGCCAGGCATCATGCAATGATTGACTGTAGACTAAAGACAGTCACTTTTGGTCTCCCTCAGTATGATGATGTGCTAATACATTGGGAGAGGCAGCTATTGCCATCAAACATCATTTCAGCTGCACTAGTCAGAAAGATGATCAGAAAGGGGTGTGAAGCATACTTGGCACATGTGATAAACACGCAAGTGGGGAGTCCAGCATTGAGAGACATCCCTACAGTATGTGACTTTTCCGGATGTATTCCCTGATGAGTTGCCAGGATTACCTCTGGAAAGAGAGGTGCAGTTTGAGATTGATGTAATGCCTGGTGTGGACCCAATCTCCATAACACCATATAGAATGGCACCAGCAGAATTGGAAAAGTTGAAGGTACAGTTGCAAGAATTACTTGACAAGGGCTTTATTCGCCCTAGTGTGTCACCTTGGGGAGCGCCAGTGTTTTTTGTTAAGAAAAAAGATGGCACTCTCCGCTTATGTATTGACTACCAGTAGTTGAATAAGATGATAATAAAAAATAGATATCTATTACCCCGTATTGATGACTTGTTTAATTAGTTAAGGGGTGCAGCTATGTTCTCCAAAATTGACCTGAGATCGGGCTATTATTAGCTGAAGGTACAAGAGTAGAGTATCCTAAAAACTGCTTTTAGAACTCGATATGGCCATTATGAGTTCCTGGTCATGCCATTCGGGTTAACCAATGCTCCAGCTGCATTTATGGATCTGATGAACACTATCTTCAGACCATATTTAGATCAGTTTGTGGTGGTGTTTATTAATGACATCTTGGTGTATTCAAGAAGTGCAGAGGAGCATGATAGACATCTGCGGATTATACTACAGACTTTGAGGGAGAAACAACTATATGCTAAATTGACGAAATGTGAATTTTGTTTGAAAGAAATTTCTTTCTTGGGGCACATAGTATCGGCAGAGGGTATTAAGGTAGATCCCAATAAGATTTAAGTTATCCTTAATTAGAAGCCACCAAGGAATGTCACAAAAATTCCCAGTTTTCTGGGTTTATCTGGATACTACCGCCAATTTGTGCAGGGATTCTCTATGTTGGTTTCTCCATTGACCAAGCTGCTTTGGAAAGATGTGAAATTTCAGTGGACGGATAAATGCCATTAGAGCTTTGATAAGTTGCAGAGGTGTTTGACTGAAGCTAAAGTCCTGACCTTACCTACCTCGGGTAAAGAATACACAGTTTATAGTGTTGCTTCTCACAATGGGTTAGGTTGTTTATTGATGCAAGATCGAAATGTCATTGCATATGCATCACGCTAGCTGAAACCGCATGAGAGGAATTATCCGACACATGACTTAGAGCTTGTAGCTATTGTATTTGCTCTTAAGATCTGGAGACGCTACTTATATGGGGAGAAATGTTACATTTACACAAATCATAAGAGTTTGAAATACTTGAGCACTCAGAAAGAGTTGAATTTGAGAGAGAGGAGATGGTTAGAGCTGATAAAGGATTATGATTGTCTAATAGACTACTAGCCAGGGAAAGTAAATGTAGTGGCTAATGCCTTAAGTCGCAAGACTATGGCAAGTCTGAGAGTTTCTCCTTTATCTATGTTATATGAGTTGAGAGCATTGCATGCTAACTTAGAGGTTAATGGTGAGAGATAGACAGTAGTTGCATGGCATGTACAGCTAGTGTTGATTGATCAGATCAAAATAGCTGCTCAGAATGATGAAAAATATCAGAAACTATAGGAAGAAGTCCGGCCGGGCAAGAAACCTGAATTCTCAGTGAGATGATGGCCTACTGCTACACCAGGGCAGAATGTGCGTTCCTAATGATGTTGACTTGATACAGATCATTATGAAGGAAGCACATGAGTCTTCTTTTGCTATGCACCCTGGTGGCACTAAGATTTACAGAGGATTAAAGGAGTATTACTGGTGGATGGGTATGAAAAGGAATGTAGCTGATTTTGTCTCTAAATGCCTAACTTGTCAGCAAGTGAAGGCAAAACATCAAGTCTCAGCTAGTTTACTACATCCACTACTAGTACCTGAGTGGAAATAGGAACGGATAACTATGGATTTTGTGATGGGACTTTCGAGGACATAGAAAAGCGATGATGCAGTATGGGTCATAGTCTACAGATTGACCAAGTCTGCTCATTTTTTGCTAGTTCGGATGGACTATAGTCTAGAAAGATTGGCCAAATTGTACATAGATGAGATTGTGAGACTACATGGAGTGCCAGTATCGATTGTATCTGACAGAGATCCTAGGTTCACTTCTAGATTCTGGGGTAGTCATGAGAGAGCCCTAGGAACTAGATTGAACTTCAACACGACATTCCACCCACAGACAGATGGCCAGTCTGAGAGGTTAATAAAAATATTGGAGGATATGCTACGGGCTTGTGTAATTTAGTTTGAAGGTAGTTGGGACACACACTTGCCTCTGATTGAGTTTGCTTACAATAATAGCTACCAATCAAGCATTGGGATGCTTCCTTATGAAGCTTTGTATGGTAGAAAGTGCAGAACTCTTTTGTGTTGGGATGAAGTGGGTGAAAGAAAACTAATTGGCCCCAAAATTGTTCAGCAGATAGAGGAGAAAATCAAACTAATCAGAGATCAACTCAAGGCTGCATCAGACCTGTAGACACCATATTTTGGCTGACCTCCGAAGTCAAGGAACTTTAAACTTTTAACTTTATTATCCGCTCTCAACCGATGTCCTCAATCACAAATACCCTTTCCGGAATCACCAATTGCTTGTCCCTGGAACAAACCGACCTCACGCTTATGTTAGCTTATTTTTCGATCTCCCGGTCTTTGTCAGATGAGTTCGAAATAATATCGGCTCTACGGATCACCCAATCTAGCCTACCAATATTTTCCGATCTCTTTATGTACAGATATCGTATAATTTCATTTGACTAATGTTGTGATCGAGCCTCCCATATGAATTCCCCAGATATCCCTCAAAATGAAGTTACGATTTTTATCCCGTCTAATAATTGGTCCGACCTCAAAAGTTTCAAGTCAATGACAAATCTATGCAACTCTAATATTTTAAAGTTTCATCCTGTATTTGGTTATGACTTAGTCCGATCTCATGTTCACATGTAATATTTTTCCGATCTCTTATCTCCTGATTAATAGTCGCCTTCAAATTTAATGTTCAATTACGTTTAATCAATTAAGTTCTCCGATAATTTGGACGCTTTTCGATCTTATAAAGAAATTGAACAAAAACTATAATTCATTTCAAAGTAAAAATTTACAAGTCATTCGGCTGGAGGGTCTCCCCTAGCCTGCTCCCCAGGTACATTATCAGCTCTTTGATCCTCTCCCTCTCTCTCAGGTTCCTCGTCGCTCTCCTTTTCAGCCCCTGGAATGAGCTGATTCATCTAGTAAAAGTCCTCCTTAGGATAATGCTTCCTCAGCTTGGCCAGGAGGTCATTATGGGCGTTCACATATGCCCCAGCCTCTTTTTTTGTGCTTTCCTCTTCTTTGGCCTGGAGCTCCTCCTCCTTCGCCCGAAGTTCCTCAGAAAAATGAGTGAGATCGGCAGATCGACTAGCCCGAGAAACTTCAAGTTCCCGCTCTACTTCAGCTATCCTCTCTTCATAATACTTCATCCAATCTTCCAGTTTGGCGATGTAATCATTGGCAGAGGAGAGCTGAGCCTTAGCAGCTGAGGTATCCTGGACCGCCTTAAGAATCTCCTTCCTTAAGGCATGGGCTTTTTCTCTGATCACATGTTGATTTGCAATAGCCTCCAAGCCCAAACTCATTGTCTGAGTTAAATTATCGTCGATGCTCTCCTCAGCCAACCTGTTCTGATATTCTTGGAAGTAGATGGAGGCGCCCATGACTTTAGCTAGGCTAGGATTCCCTCGGGTGGAGCTGTTCCTTTCTAGTGATTGGATGAGGAGTTGAGCTCCTCGGGAAAGCGTCCTAACAGTAGGACCAGAAGACTCCCCTTCCATATTGGAAGAGATCGGAGGAGGCGGATGAGGAGGAATGACAACCTTTACTTCTGAGACTAGCTGCTCCTGAGGTAGGGGAGGGGAGCTCGATACTTCTACCAAATCATTGTGAGGAGTCTGAGCAGCAGTAACAGTGGCCTCCTTCATCGCCTGAACCTTTCGAGAGACCTCCCTCTTTCGCTTGCGGCTCTCTTTAGAAGTGTCGCCACCCACCATACCTGCACAGAGAAGAAGTCAGTGAGTTTGCTAAGATTCAGAGACTAGTGATATGGATTGTACCAGGACCGAGGTCAGAGAGCTGAAGCTGGTAGTCTTCGTCGGTGATCAGGCGCATCATCCACCACTTTAGTTCGGCCATAACCGAATCTAAACACGAGAATTTATGGGTGGACGCTTGAGTCTTTAACTCTTTCACCATGGCGTCTTCATCCTTATTTAAAGTGATCTTCTTTGGAATTGAAGTGATCAAGTATTGCCAACTCCGTGGGATACCCTTAAAGCCATTCGGAATCTTGCTCCTCAATATAAAAAACCAATCCTTGCAATTCTTCAATGAAGAAGGGAGATCGGTAAAAAGTGAGCAGTTTGGCTTTGCCTGAAAGAACCAGAATTCGTCATCCTTCCTTGGGGCAAGCCTATGCAGCTCGGCAAAGACTTTAGCCATAGACTCCAGCCTCTTGGCTTGGCAGAGGCCCCTAAAGGCTACTAAAGTCCGCCAGGAGTTCGGATGCACTTAAGCTACTGAGACATGGTGGAACTTTAAGATGGCCTTGTAAAATTCATCCAAAGGAAAACGAAGTCTGGCCTTTAGCTGCTTTTCGTATACTATGATGAGATCGCCTTCATCAAAGAAGTGATCAGCCTGAAGGTCGCCATGGCATTTGATCAGTTCAAAGGAGTCGATCCATAGATTGTACTCCTGACTTATGGATTGGAGATCGATTTCCCTCAGAATGGACAACAGCTCATCAACTGGTAGGTTTTCCCTCCTCGAAGAGGTTCCTCGCTTAAGTTTGGTAGCCGGACTAGTAACCAAAACGATGGCCGTGCTAGTTCGACCGCCTGATCTAATCAAATAGCCTTCTTTCGAGGTCCACGAAATATGGACGGAAGGCAGACTTGCAGCTCTCTGACCCTCGGCACCGCTCATTTTCAGGAAAACAAAAAGAAATTAACTAAGAAAAGAATCAAAACCCTTATCAGAGTGTAATCGGTGCTTGAAAACTTGAGAAAATGAGAGAAAATGCTGAGATTGCTAGAGAAGTTCTCAAAATGACATAAGGAAATGACTGACTCACCTCTCCCCTATTTATACCCCTTTGAGCATTAAATGCTCACGAAGTCCTAAGCGACGTATTGGTTAGTGGAACCGACAGCTTCCTTGACATGTCGCAAGAAGGTTCTAGAAACATAATAAAAAAAATCAAATAAATGAGATCGGTTAGCCAAGGTCATCGGATTGAACAAACTTCCAAAACCACGGATCAGCTAATGGCGATTCGTTTAGGGATCAGATCGGATACACATATCAGAGATTGGAAAATATCTAATGCAATAATAAAACAAAAACATTTAAACAAAAATTTTATTTCATTTCCAAAAGATCACATTACATCATTTGGGTGATCTCAAAAGATCGGATTACATCATTGGGGTGATTTTTAAAGATTGGATTACATCATTTGGGCGATCTCTAAAGATCAGCACTACATCCTACCTAGTTTAAGACTACTCTGGATGCTGGCCTATGTCAAACCTAGTCTTGTGGCTGAATCAAAAGATGTGTTTGATCAGAAAGCTAGCCATAAACTTTGAATAGATGTGCAGCTCAGATAGGGTGACTATGACTCTCATGATATTGAGCAGAGTCATCGCCGATATCATCGACCAGAACCGAGCTACAGTCGGGATGTCAGGTATGGTCGAAAGCCAAATGAACTTCAAGAGGTGGTCACCAACATTAAGATTGAAATTAGTAGTCCTCTTGCCTGAGATAGGTCAACCAATTGTACTGGTGGACCGATTTGGGAACGGTACGATCGTTACTTTCGATCTTGATCAGTAAATTAGTCTGGTTCCCTCACTGTCATTAGATGACATTCTCATAGCTCTCAGATCACCGGGGTCATAGATTTTCAGGCGAGGGGCGAAGAAAACAGTCGAAAAAAGATCAAAACAGCCACCATAGTCAGAATTATCACCAGAGAACCTAGAATTGGAGAAATGGAGCATTAAGAACAAACTGAAAGAAGAAAAGTGAAGTGTCAAGGGGATTTCCCATTGATGCATATATATTTATAGGGCCTTGGCATTTTTTGCGTACAGAACTCGAAGCGGATGCATCGGTTACTGAAGAATTTATTGTGTTGACCAATGCGAGTTAGATAAAGAGGAAAGATTTAGAATAAGAGAGATCAAAAAATAAGAGGGGACTCGATGCAAGAGATAGAGATCGAAAAAGGGGATGGTCATGATAAAGCAGGAGGCGACCTATAGAGATCGGAAAGCGCAGAAGGATTAAGTAACTTCTGGTTTGAACTTTCAATTAACTCTCTTTATCCTCAAATTGGAGTTAGTTAAAGCATGGCAGGTGTGATCAGATCCTCACCGCACATCTCATTTGCAAGGACGCCCAACTAGCCACTAGATGCCAAAACAGTTAAAGCAGTCCTGTACATTTCGATCTCCACCGTTGATCACAATCGTAAGGATGGATCCGGAGCCCTCAGATCAAAAAGTAGACGACAGGTTTGGCACTCTTTATTCCCAGCTTTTGGATCAATTTTGTAAGGCAAGACCCCCAGCCGTTGGATTAAGAAGAGAAAGGACAGATATTTTGAACGGGATCTCGGCCCTCCATTTTGGTTCTCTTTAATTCTCAGACATCAGATTATGTCCTTTTAAATCTAAACCCTCCATCTCCCCCTGGCGAGATCCTAACCCTTCATTATGGGCACCCGTTTCCTATAAATACCTGCATGCAATACTGTAGAGGGGGGGAGGAAAAAGGTGGTGGTGATTATAGTGGAAAGACTCTGAAATTTGACTCAGTCTTGCTACTTGCCATTCTAAGCTTTCGAAGTGTGGAGAAACTTTAGAAACTAGTTTTCTTAAGTATTTTCATCAAAATGAGCTCTAAGTTCTTAAACTTCCATTTTCTGTTTTTATGCAACCATCTTCAAATCACCTCATTCCCACTGCTCTAGTATTACCTTCTGAAGTTCAACTTCGTTCTGACCTATTCCCATTATTTCGGGTAAGTTTAAGTCCTTCGGCTGTTAGCTTTCACCTCTACAAGATTTGTGGATTCAAGAGTAAGCTCATCTGTCTCCTCAACTTCCCATAGGTAAGCATCTAAACTGTTACTTTGTCGAATATCCTTGTTTTGTTTTCTCCAGTTTTCTTTTGAAATTCCTTTTATATCCAGTCGCACTAAATCCCAAAAATAGATTATCTAGGCAAATAGTTATTTCCTGTGTCTTCTTTTATGTCATTAGGAAATTCTATTTATCGTCATTTAGTTTTCATTTCCTTTTAGAGTAGACATTCAAATCACAGGCAACTTGTAAATACTCAAAAGAATATAGGCAGGGGTATTTCGAACATGAGAGTTTTCGGTCTAAAAAGATAAAAATGACAAAGGAAGATAGATGTAGCATAGGTCGGATAGGTTGGAAATGAGAATAGGTCAAACAAAAAAGTTATGAGGTCAGGCCACGGAACGAGCCCAGGTGATGATATAATAGATTGGGAATCAAGATGAGGTCGGATCCCGGATTAGCGAATAAAAGGAGATCGGATATCATTAATTGAAAAGTTCAAATAAAGTGATCACGCAGAAAATTGGCAAGGAGTTCGGTTTTTCACCCACTATGTAATTATAAGGTCTTGTAGGCTAGGAAAAGCTGTACACGGGTCTCTTGTGTCCTCAGTACTTCATTGCCACAGAAGGGGGTCAAGAAGGACCCTTTACCAAAATCCTCAGTTCGAAGTTCTTACAAAATGCCATTCTAATAAACACATTAAGAGTTTGGGGGAGAGTTCTTACCCGAACTCAATCTAAATTTTAACGCAACACATTAAGAGTTCGAGAGAGAGTTCTTACTCGAACTCAGTCTAACTTTTAACGGAATGCATTAAGAGATCGGGGGAGAGTTCTTACCCGAATTCTCAATTAAAATTCTTAAACACACTACGAGATCAGGGGAGAGTTCTTACCCGAATTCTCAGCCAAAATCTTAATAAAATATATGGAGATCAGAGGAGAGTTCTTATCCAAAATCTCCCGCTTAACTTTTAAACAGAATACACTAAGAGATCGGGGGAGAGTTCTTACCCGAATTCTCGGCCAAAAATCTTAATAAAATATGTGGAGATCGGAGGAGAGTTCTTATCCGAAATCTCCCACTTAAATTTTAAACAGAATACACTAAGAGATCGGGGGAGAGTTCTTACCCGAATTCTCAGCCAAAATCTTAATAAAATATGTGGAGATCGGAGGAGAGTTCTTATCCGAAATCTCCCGCTTAAATTAATACATCAAGAGATCGGGAGAGAGTTCTTACCCGAATTTTCTTAGCATTAATCCAAACTAAAAAATCACAACCTCATTATCCGAATTAACCCCAACAAAAACCCATTATACAACACCTACTCAATAAAGGGCCATCTCATGAACTCGTGTTCTTGGGCAACCCAAAATAAGTGAAGTATTAAATATTCCTTTTATTTGCACAAAGGATTAACATCATCACTATTCTAACCCCCTAATTATCAATTTTAATTTATGAAGAGCTTAACATTAAATCTGCTTACCCTCGTTGAGGGACGAGATAGGGTGCCTAACACCTTTCCTACCCATACACGGACCCCAAACCTAGAATCTCTACTTTCAAAGTGGTTTTTAATCTTTACAAATAGTTTTCTTTAATTTCTCTTAAAATTAACGTGGCAACTCCTCACTTGTCCTACTTTGGTGAGAATTCGTCCGGGCGACCGCAAAATCCCTTGCGACAAGATCGTCAGAAGTCCTACATTAATCTAAAAATGAGAGATATTGAATATGCAGTGGGTGATAAAGTATTCCTCAAGGTTTCCCCTTGGAGAAAAATTATGAGATTTCATAGAAAGGGAAAACTGAGTCCTTGTTTCATCGAACCATATGAGATTCTGGAAAGAGTGGGTCCTTTGGCATACCGATTGGCACTACCTCCAGAGTTGGAGAAGATACATAATGTCTTCCATGTATCCATATTAAGGAGGTATAGATCCGACCCATCTCATGTATTATTAGTAGAAGAAATTGAGGTGAATCCAGACCTTTCATATGAGGAAGAACCCATAGAGATTCTGGCATATGAGGTGAAACAATTGAGCAATAAGCAGATACCACTGGTGAAAGTACTGTGGAACCATCACTCAAGTCAGGAGGCTACTTGGGAATGAGAAGAGGACATGAAGAAACAGCACCCACAGCTGTTCAGAGACTGATACCAGATAAAATTTTGAGACGAAATTTATTTTAAGGGGGGGGAGAATTGTAATACTCCTATATGCATAGCGTAGTATATTTTACTGTTTTGGTGACCGGTTGTTGGTCCGGGCAATTAAGAGGAATAGAATCATGTTTAAGAAACCTAGAAAAGCCCTGAATGAAAATAAATAGTAATTACTAGATGGTAAGGTATAAATAAGAAAAACAAAGCATAAAAAGTTAAATGAGCCGGGAGTCACAACGATGGGTGACCTTACCGGGAAGTGACTGCAAGGTCAACTGTAATCCTAATTTTGAACGGGAACAATTGACACCGTGATCCTAAGAACTATTACAAACGTAGTGGAAAAGAGAAAATCATAGAAAAGAGTTGATAAGTATGTCAAATAATTAGGTCAGGGCTTCGGAAGAAATATTGAATTATTTGCAAATCGGATTAGGCCGGCGAGGGGTAAATTGGTCAATTCACCCCTAGAGGTGATTCATGACTTAACTGTCTAATAAAATCGGAGAACTTAAAATTTTGAAATAGAGAATTAAATTAAAGAAACAAGGAAAAATAAAGGAAAAAGAAAATAAGAGAAAATTAGAATTTTTGACATCATCAAAGTTGCATAAGCATGATGCAATAAAGTCTAATATTAAATAATTTAAATTGTGGGATAATTATGGCATAAAAGAGTTAAAAATTAAAAAAGAAAAAAAAGGTCATCTTCTTTACCAAGCCTAGCCGTCCCTCATTCCCTCTCTCATCTCTCTCCAAAACTCCATGGAAACTTGACTTTAAGCTTCACAAACCCTAAAAATTCCCTATAAATTCCTCCTTTATTATTGATTAAACCTTACTTTAGCAACTAGAAAAGAAGATTAAAGAAAGAATTGGCGAAGAAAGATAGAGGATTGAAGAGCTAAACTTCCAAGAAAAAGGTTAGTGTTTAAACTTGTTAATTTTTAGCTAAATTCATGGTTCTATAATTCAATTAACTTGGAAATTGAAGAAGAAATGAACAAAAGCATGTATATACCCACTTACATGGAATTCGATCAAGGTGTAGTGAACTAGGATTTAATGGTTTTTGATGCAATTAAAGATGTAGACAAGTTGAATTGAGGTAGTAAATGTGATTAGAATGCTTTAGTTTCATTAATTGTATTAATGGTGAAACTATGGTTCTTAAGCTTTAGAAATTGGGGAAAAAATTGGAGAAAAAGGTCAATTGATGCAATTAACCTTAATTGAGGTAAGAAATGGTCAATTGGGACCAATTGTGATGTGTTGGAATGAGTAGAAATGAAATGCAATTCGGATTGGAGTAGGGTCCCAATTTGGCAGTTTGACCTAGGTCCCTTTCAGGGACCAAAACTGAAATTTTGCTAACCCAATTGGTGTGAGGCCAATTGGGAATGAATATAGACACATAATGGCACAATTTTCACTTTGAAACCATGCCCAGAAAATGACATTTAGATAGTGAACAATTAGGTCAAATTCGGGTATTATGCACTGCTACTGTACAAAAATGACCAAATAACATGGTCTAGAAAAGTCCAAATGACCTGAATTTTATACCGATGGAAAGCTAAGATATAGAACTACAACTTTGATGAAGAACACTAACCCGATTTCTGACCATAACCCATCCAAAAAGTGAGCTGCAGTCAGCACACTAACACTGCCAGAACCAAGCAAGTGCCCAGAATTCTGGGTTTGAACTAATTCGGCCAGCCTTAGAAGAATGACCATATCTTGGGCTAAAAAACTCCAAATGGAGTGATTCAAAAATGGAATTAAAGATAAGACAATAAGAAACAACTTTTATGAAGAACACTTGGCCAAATTCCCACAGTAACTAGACCAATAGAACAGTACAAAATATGATACCAAAACTAAAAAATTGAAAATTCTCTTAGGAGACCTAGAAAATTTAAATGGTAACCAAGACCAACAAATTAGACACTCAAAATGTGGTATGTGGATGTAATTGGAATTCACATACCTATGAAACATGAGAAAGTCAATATTTTGGCTTGAATAGTGTCATGAATAGTAACCCCGAAATGTAAATTTCAAAGAACATTAATTTAAGCATATTAGGGCTAGAATTTAGTAGACATGAATTTATTTATTGGATTTATTATAAGTTATGATACTGAAACACTACAAATTGTATGTTTCAATTGAAAAGGCTACTGAGAAAGGAAAGGAAACATCGAGTCAAAGGCCAAGAGACGACTCGTAAGAGATTTGTGCACAACATATGATCTCTTTTTAAATTTTCTTTTGCAAATTGTGTTGAATAAGTTATGAAAAATTAAATTGTGACTTTATTTGTGATAAGTGCATAATTTATTAATTTTACTCCCATCACATTTAATGATTCTAGTATATCTTTATGTCTAATTCAGCTGATTAAAGTATAATTATCTATTAGGCAAATGTTTAGAGAGTTGTTGAAATAATTGTGGTAAATGGAGAAATTATTAGCATTAGCATTAATTTGGCTCTTGCTATATTTTTCAAGGTTTTGGTGAAGTCCCAGAACATAGAAGTGTGAAAGGAAGCTTGGAAAGGTCTAAGGATTAAGAAGCGTTAAAGAAACAAAGTACACGGGTCGTGAAAACACAACCACAAACCCGTATAACATTCTGCCAGAAGAAATCCAGAGAACTGAGGAAGAGACAAAGTACACGGGCCGTGTAACTTGACCCGTGTAAATCCTAGAGACCCGTGTAACTTTCTGTGCCAATACGAAGCATGCCCATTCAGCTCTAGTAAGTTACACAGCCCTTGGCCGTGTAGTGATACATAGGCCGTGTATCCGTCGACAATCAGTTTCCTGATTTTGCTCCAGTTGCAATTTTTGATAGAGACTCTAAAAACCTAACCTTAGACCATTTATTATAAATAGAAGAGACAGCAGCCGCACAAAGGGAGCATTCAGCAGCCTCTACATTCATCTTTGAGAATTCTTCTTTTTCTTCTTTAATTTTCTATAAGCCATGAACATGAGTGGCTAAGTTTTTAATTCAGTTCGAGGGATTCAAGTTCTTTTGCTTGATTTGTGAGACCAGGTTCTTAATTTAATTTATGTCTTTTGAATATCTATTGTTTTCTGATTTCTTTGTCTTTGATCTATTGAATGATTTGCTAAAAAGGCCTATTAGTTAATTGTTTGATGAGATCAATTGCTAGTTCATCTTCATAATCCGTAATTGTTGTGTAAGATTAAACATGAGTAGCAATTAGGTTTTATTGATTATGATCCCAGTTTTCGATAATAACCTAAGGAAACAATAGGGAGGATTAAATGATTTATGCTTCATAAATTGTTGTTCAGCTTAACTACTTCTTTTTTTTTTAAAGCAGTTATTAATTTGATGAGGATTGCTTAATACCAACTCAGTTAATAATTAGAGTCAATAAGAGTGCTGAGCTCGAATTGATGAGTATAGGGAAGTCAGGGGTTTACCTCACTGTTTGGTAAATCTACATTAAGTATTCAATAAGATATAATTGTATTTGTTTTGTTTATGATCAAATCAATGCATTGGAATGCGAATTACCTTGGACTGAAGTTTGTTTAAATTGAGATTTTCATATTTAGTTCTTGAATTTCTGATTTCTTCTAATTTTATGTTACAACACCCACCCCTCCCCCCCCCAAATCTTTGTCTCTTTCATTTTTCATTACACAAGTGCACGAAATTTAGTAATTCAGTCTCTAGGGTTCGACCTGAATTTACCACTTACTGTAACACTCTCACTATAATAATTCCGCACATTCTACTATTTCGGTGACCAGTATCGGTCCGGACAGTTAAAATGTCCAGACAAATATTTAAACTAAAGTGAGGAACTATAATTAACTCAAATATTAATAAGAAAAATTTAGGAAAAATTTTAGAAATAAAATTTTTCCAAGTTAAATGAGCCGGTGCCCTAGCGATGGGTAACCTAGTGGGAAGTTGCGGTTCTCGCAACTAGGAGCCCTAGACCAGGGGAAAAATTCATAAAATAATTTTTGAGACTCCAGAGAAGGGTCATTGAGGTTTCTATGGCATTAGAATGCTAAGAAAATACTTAGAAAAAATTTTCAATGGTACAGACAATTTTAGTCTGTTAAGCCAAACGGAGGGCATTTTGGTCATTTCGTCTTCGGAGGTGATTTTTGACCAACTTGTCCAATTAAGTAAATAATTATTATGACATAAAATAGGAATAAATATTGATGAAAATTAAATTAAAAATGAGTACAAGAAAGAAGAAAGAAAGATAAACCGACAACTCGGTAAGAGCAAAATTTGGTCAATTAAATTTGAGGGTCCAATATTGACAAAAAATGATGATTATTAATTTAATGAAACTAAATTAATTTAATTAATTGAAATTATGAAAATTAAAAATAATTATTGAAAAGTCAAATTATAATGATTATAAACTTCAAAATAATATCAAATTTGCCATTCTACTTATTTACCATATTGCCATTAAATATTTAATTATCATATAGGTTAATTATTGAACAAAAATCATCATTTTTTCCCTTCTTCTTCCCGTCACTTTCCTTTTTCTCTTCTTCTCTAAAATTCTCCATTAAAAACCCAAAATCCAAAGCTTGAAACCCTAAGTCTCAACCAAATTTTTTCTTGGAAAAATTATAGCCCACCCTAAACTAAAGCCTAATTAGTAGAAAGCACTCAAGAAAACCAAAAAAAAAAAATTGAGTTTGGGGCAAGAGGAATTTCAGCCAAGGTGGACCAAGAAGGAGCTTCAAGTTTTTGATTGATTAGAAGGTTGAATTGAAGTTGAGTGAAGCTAAGGAATAAGGTTAGTGCTAGAAATTCTCTTGGAATTTAAAATTATTGCAAGTTGATTTAGGGTTTGCTCAAATATGGAATTTTGTGTTGTGACTTGAATTTGATGATGTTGAGGTTGATTATTGACTATTAGAAGTGTTATAAATGTGAATTGAAGTTTGGAAGTTGGGTGAAATTGAAAATTGGGAGTGCTTCTCTTATGCAGGAAATTTGGACCTATGAGTCCAGGGTATTGTTTGACCTATAACTGAGGTGTGTGACTCCAATTGGTATGAGGCCAATTGGAAGTGAAAATAGACACATAATGACACAACTTTGGTGAAGAAACCATGCCCAGAAAACCAAACCAACTTGACCAAAAGTTTACCCTAATTCGGGTGACCTGCAATCTGCCTGGGCAAAATGACCAAATGAACAGTATTTGGTCATTTGGCCATAACTCAATGTATCAAGGTCTAATTGACCTGAAATTTTACCAGCAACAAGTTGAGATATAAACCAACAACTTTTATGAAGAAACCTGACCCAAATTATGACCATAACCTAGTCAAATTGCCAACCAAACTTGAGTTACCAAATCTGGCAGAAACAATTTTACCCAGAATTTTGGGTTCTTCCCAATCCGGCCAGTCATGATTTTTAGGCCATAACTCGAGCTACAAAACTCCAAATGGAGTGATTCAAAAAAGGAAATTCAACTAGACAAAATAAGAAACAACTTTCATGTTGAACATTTTTCCAAATTCCCACTGCAAAAGTGACAAATGGAATAGTAAAAACAAAGCATGAAAACTGAAAATTCTGCCTAATTAACATTAAGCTTGGAAATGGTATTGGCAACCAATACCAACAAATTTTGAATGCAAAATGTGGTATCTTGGAGAACTTAGGTTCAATAAATTTATTATGTATTAAAAATTTAACAATTTGAGTGAATAGTAATGTGAATAGTAGTACAAAGATAAAGTATAATAACTAAATTGGTGGAGGAAATTAAGGTATGAAATTTGGAATCCATAAAACATTCATGGATTACTTGGAATAGAAATAGTAATTCACCTAAATGACTTAATGAACATTTAAGTTATGTGAGTATATAGTTAAGAATTGTATTCCCATTACTAGTAGGTCTAATAAAACATGAGTGATACCACTTGAATATGAAATGAAATTAACCTAGATGGGTTGTTAAGTATAAATGGGATGAGGTTTACATTAGGATTTATGTTTCCATTACAAATAAGATAATAACACCTTGTACGAGTTATGAATCCATATAAATATTATAATGAATAAATGAATCACATAAAAATATGAATGGAACATTAGTTTTCTTTATAAGAGAAAGGAAGAACGTTTTGAGTACAATGGTATATGAACACCATTGTTAGAAATTATGATCAATATGAATGATGTAAGGAATGTATGAATATTATGATGAATGTATAAATTATGAAATTTATCATGAAATAATAAACTCATAAAACACAATATATTAATATTTAATGATATTATGTGCCCTTGTATTGCCTAGACATGTGTGTCAGATTGGATAGTTTGGCATGCCAATAGGGTATTGTTTTAGCAGTACTGCAAAAGGCTTTATGCCTGTATTCATGGCTTTATGCCCGCATTCATGGCTTTATGCCAATATTCATGGCTTTTATGCCCGATTATGTGTTATCATGGCTTCTTAGCCATAGTGACTGCATACGTGGTTGACGTTCTGCGTCCCATGGTATGATGGCTCGAGGCATCATGGTGTCGGTACAACGACCGTTATCCGATTTAGTCACCACATAGGTTACTTGGGCAGTGAAATTTATTGAGATAAGTTAAGAATATTAGCAATTAAAAATATTAGAAATTAAATAAAATAAATGAGTAAGATGATCTAAAATAAATTAGGATAGTTATTTATTAGAAAGAATCGAAATGAACTGGACAGATATCAAAATTTACTTATTATGAAACAATTTGAGACAACTTAGCAAGTATAGAGAAAATGCTAAAAGATTAGCAAAGAAAATTATAACATAAATAAATATTGCAAATGTGACTTATATAATAATATAAGCATAAATTTATTATTTTCAGATCATTTTTCTTTGTACATTATTATTGTACATTGGTGAAATAAACACTTTCAAAGAAGACTAAATTAGGATAAAACATATTAAATTTTAGAAACCGCATGTGAAGTATAAATAAATCTTAACTATTTGAATTATGTTTTATTTCTATCTTTATTTGTATATTATTTCTTTGTTATATTATTGCACCACTAAGCAGCAATGCTTAGCACGATGGAATTGTTTCCTTCGCGCAAGTACTGAAGCTAGAACCCAATGGACGTTTGACTGGGAATTTTGGGAGTTTTGATCAGCAGAGTGTCAAAGTTTGTCAACTCCTCAGCAATGCATGTAGATAGGGCCGGGCCCATATAGATAATATTTTGTATTTTGTATAAAATGCAAGATATTGTATTATAATGTAGATTATGAACAGGTAATTAATAGGAATGCGATGTAAATTAATTAATTAGCTTTTTCATATATAATTAATTTATATATCATGTAAATTATAAAATTTTGTAATTATTTTGTAAATTATGTAAATTAAGGAAATTTAAAAATTTTACTTATGTGATTTTAGCATGAATGAGATTGTCGACAGCATATTTTGGCCGATCCCCAAAATCAATAAAACTTTGAAACCGATCCCCGGTACTAAGTCTCCTTCGGACAGCTAATCACATTTTCGATCCCTCTTTGATAGGCTGTCACAATTCCGATCTCTCCCCGCAAAGAATTAAATCAAATTGTTAAGTTCTCGCACCAAAGCTTTACCATCTATCGCTCACCGATCTCTCAAACCCATTGTCGAAACTCGTGACCCGTCAAGTATATTCTCGATAAATGAACCGCACTAGATCTTTTCCTACCGCTTTATTGCCGATCTCCTTTCAAAGTTTAAGAGTTAAGGTTTTGGTTCGGTTTAATAAGGATTCCAATCTTAAGTGTTCAAGTTAAATTTTCAATTTTAATCAAGTCCCATTCAGCATTTCTTCCCCACCGATCTCATGCTTATTGTGCTTTCCGATCTCTTATACTTAGATTAATAATTGCATTTAGTTCTTGTTTCGCTATGCTCATAGAATCAAATACTTAGGCAATTCAGAGATTTTCCAATCACATCCATTCATTGAACAAAAGAGACAGCCCATTTCATTTCATTTTTTTGTACAAGCTATTCAGCTGGAGGTTCACCCCCAGCCTGATTTACATTTTGCTCACTCTCTCTCTCACCCTCGGCTTCCTCCTCACTGTCCTCATCGTCGCCCTCAGGAGCCAGGTCAGCCATCCAAGAGAAGTCTTCCCCTGGGTAACGCTTTTGGAGTTCGACCAAGAGGTCCTTGTGAGCATTCACATAGGCCCTGGCTATTCCCGTCACCATCTCTTCATCTTTCTCCTTAAGCTCCCCGTCTTTCTCTTTAAGCTCTTCGATGAGTTGGGCGACCTGAACAGCTTCGTTGGCCTGTAGCGCCTGGACTTCTCCGAGAACCCGATTCCTTTCAGCTAGAACAAGATTCAGTTCGGTCACCCTGTCCTCATAAAACTTCGCCTGCCCCTCAACTTGAGATATATAATCTTGAGCGGATGAGAGTTTGGATCGGAGGGAAGCCATTTCCTGATTTTTCTTTCCGATCTCCTTACCTGCACGCACGAACCTTTTGACAAACCATGGTCTGATTCACCAGGCACTCCACGTTCAGGCTCATGGATTGAGTCAAGATATCATCAAGGCTGTTCGAGGATAGCCTGTCCCGATCCTCCCGAAGGAAGATGGAAGACCCCAAGACTTGGGCAAAATCGGGGTTCTCCCGAACAGTCCGGTTATTCTTGAGGACTCGATTAGCTTTTGAGCGCCACGAGAAGAGGTCCTCCTAAGATTGAGAAGGACCCCTTTCTGTGCTTGGAACAACTGGAAGAGCCGGAGGCTGCTCTTCCAATCTAGGAGGAGATCGGACAGCTTCAGCGGTCGGCAGATCCGAAGGTTGAGGCGGGTCCCCTTGTACTTCCCCAGATTCATGACCAGGTGTTCGAAGCATTTCCGAACGTTTCATCTCTTTATTTTCCGAGATCTCTTTGTCCTTCGTCCGCTTCCTAGCACACACACCCCCCACCCTCCCTGCACAAAGAAAAGGTCAGTGAGATCGCTAAGGTCCTGAGAGCTGAGATATAGAAAATACCAATGCCGAGGTCAGAGAGCGGAAGTTCGCGGTCTTGGCCGGTGAGCAGTTGAATGGTCCAATGGTGCAACTCGGCAGTCACCGCATCCAAACAAGAATACTTTTAAGTGGCGCGGACTCTTGGATCCATCACTATTAAGCTTTCCTCCTGGTTCAGGGTAATATGCTTCGGAAGCAAAGGCCCCTGGTACCACCAGCTACGGGGGAAGTCCTCAAAGCAGCTCGGATCTTTGCTCCTCAGAATGAAGAAACAGTTCTTCCAATTCTTAAGGGATAAGGGTAGATCGGAAAAGAGCCCGCAATGAGGCTTCACCAAAGAACCGTTCGCCATCCTTTCGCGAAGTTAGTCTCGCGCTTCGCGAACACCTTAGCCGTAGGTCCGATTCCCTTAGCTCGCATAGACCTCTAAGGCTACCAAGATCCGCCACGAGTTAGGGTGAATTTGAGCAATGCATGCTCTGGTGAAGTTTTAGGACCTCCTTATAGAAGTCATCTAGAGGGAACCAAGACCGCCTTTAACTATTCCTCGCACACCATAACCATGTCATTCTCTTCAAAGGAGTGATCGACACGAAGATCGCCGTGGCACTTGATTAGCTCGCATTTAATCAGCCGAATGTTGTATTCTTGGCTAAACGATTGCAGATCGGATACTCAAGAACCGACGGTAGCTCATCTATAGGGAGAGTCTCCTCCTCAAACAGTGCACGCTTGATGGTATGATCCGCCCCAGCCGAGCGGAGACCCTAGGGGGTTCTAGTTGCGTGCTTGGCCCGACTACCTCTTCTTCATCGGACGACCATGAGAACTGAATGGAAGGAGGGCTCGCCGCTCTCTGACCTTCGGCACCGCTCATTTTCAAAAGGAATAAAGAACTTAAAACTAAAAAAGAAGATCAAAGCCCTTACCGGAGTCTGATCGGCGTAAGAACTTGAGAAAACGAGAACTTCAAGTTGTGAGCAGGGATTGAAAATGGAATGAGAGAACAACCGCTAACCCTCCCACCCCTATTTATACTAGTCCGAGCATTTAATGCTCATGAGGTTCTAGGCAACGCATCGATTGGTGGGACTCGACAAATGCTCGACACTTCTCTCAAATATTCAATGTTCCGAGATCTAATTGGAGATCGGCATAATAAGTTAAATATTTTGAATAAAGGATCAGTTAAGTGTCATTCAGGTAAAGAACCAGATCGGATAATCACATTAGAGATCGGAAAATAATCAATGCAAAAATAATAAGATGATAACCGACAAAATAAAGTCTTTATTTTCAAAAGATCGGATTACATCATTTGGGCGATCTCTAGGGATCGGATTACACTAAAATTGGATTACATCATTTCTGTGATCTCTAGAGATCGGATTGCATTGAAAATAAAATACATCATTTGGGCGATCTCTAGGGATCGGAATGTCACATTGTGATCGATCCGTGGTGTCACCACGTAACCGAGGCGCCGCTTGAACACCCAATGTGGAGGAAAGCCGCTGTCGGAATACTCAATGTGATGAGAAGCCGAATGACCCTCCATTTCCTGTTGTTCATTTTTTTTTAGGGTAATCTTGAATCCTACTAGAACACCTACACATTTTCCTACTTTGATAAATGTGTACGTGTCACCCTGTCAACAGTATGATTCAAAATTACCCCAATTTGTCTTACTAACGAATTTTCCCGCAGGCATTACCAAACCGAGGGTCTGTAAAAGGATAGGCATCATTTTTATCATGGCATCCTCGAGTCAGTCGGCAGAAGAGGCTCAGCATGCTAAACTTTGGTCCAAATCAGCTCATAGGTCGGTACCCTCGCAAAATGATGTTTCCGAGGCACACGCTAGCTCAATACCGTCACTAGATCTGGATAAAATAAAGGTCAGAATGAACAACCTCGAGGGTCTGTCTAATGGATGGAGGTCGCTTCCCGATCAGGTCAAGGTACGATTTGAAGAAAAGTATGGAAGGATTGCAACCTTGATGCAAGTCAAGGTCCAAATCCCGGCATTAAAAGCCATGTTGTCGGTTTGGAATTCTAAGTACGGGGTATTCTCTTTCAATGACATTGATATGGTTCCCACTATGGAAGAATATCAGGCATTGCTAGGGATTCCTTACTCATTATAAACCGATCTACCTACACCTCGAACATAGGCGCACTGAAACGATCGCACATATGTTGGGTACTCCCCCAGAAGAATTGAAGTCAAAAGAAACCTCCAAAGGAAACACGCATGGTTGGTATTGGACATATCTCCAGAAATGGTTAGATCAATGCCTCCGAGAGAAACGGTGGGATAAAGCTTCGGTAGCACTCGCCTTGGGAATCTATGGTCTGATTTTGTTCCCAGGACCATTGGGAATCATAACTTGCAATGCGGTGGAAGTGTTCTGGACAAGAGAAAGGCAGCAGATCAATCCAATACCAAGCGATCCTTGCGAGACTTTATTAACCCTTACCTACGCAGACAACAGGCAAAGGGTCCCTTAAGTGTTGTTCTCAATCGTTATACCTCCGATTATCACCACATGTGTCCCGTGGAGACGAAGGGGTTGACTTGGTACCTTGACCAGCCTCCCATCGAGAGAATGACCCTTAGTAATCACCAAAAATGAACAGCAGTGGTGGGAACGGATTTTGAGTTTCAATAGCCATGATTACCGTTGGAGGAAATCAGGACGCCAGCCAACCTGCTCGATCAAGACAGGGGTAATCGCAGATCCCTAATCTGAGTAACCGCATACAAGTTACACTCCGCATTGGTAATGAGGCGCTTTGGCTCAACACACCGCGTGATCAACATCAAAGAATACCACCAAGGTCGCTTACCATGAGCTCAAGGAAGAAGAAGGGTTGAAAATGGCTCGCAAGTCTTGGGAAAACATCACTGATGGAGAAATCACCCAAAGGCCCAAGTGCCTCGCGATTATCTTAAATGGAGAACCGACAGGACCGAGAACACTCATCAGAGAATTCAAGGACAGCAACCCTCGCCAAAATGCCCTATTAGAGGAAGCTGATAATCGCCTGGTTGACTCGCTACAAAAGGCAAATGCCGAGAACTCACAGCTGCAAGAACGAACGAAACAATTGGAGGACCAACAGCAGAAACTTAAGAGAAGGGTGAGAAGACTCAAGGAAGAGGCAAGTGCTGAAAGGATGAAGTTCGAAAAGCAAGAGGTGCAGTGGGAAAAGGAAAAAGACTCTCATCAGGCTGAGGCCAAAGAAATAAAAGTGCAGAATAGTAAGCTTCAGGAAAAGATGAAATACCAAGAAATACTCATTGAAGAGTATAAGCAAGAAAACAAAAAGAAGAAGCTTGAATTAAAAGAACAAGCACTACTCATCAACGATATCTTGAAAGAGTGTGCTAAAGAAAGGAAAGAGAAAGAAAAACAAGCTGCTCTCTATCAAGGACTGAAAGAGAATGTTGACCAGCTGGAGAGAACAATAGCACAGGGAAAACAAGAACTATTACCTGAATCCGAGTATGCCTTGAAAGCATTCGATCCTGCCAAGCAAGAAGAAAGGTTATATGAGTATCTCAGAAAATGTCATCTCATTATAAAGAACCTCCCAGAGCCTAGGCCGATGTAAAGAATATGGTGTACAAATTATTCAGTTAATGAAATGATTTTTGGATCATTGTTTAGTAAATTTGTGAATGAATAATATGACTCGTAGGAACTCCTCGCTAGGGTTATGTGAAAATTGAATGCGCTATATGGACAGTATCATAAATGCGCATTCAATCCCGTCATTCACAATGACTATCGGGCAATGCCATGATAAAGTTAACGCGATTGTCCTTTACGATTTCAACTCGCTTTCAAATGCCATCAGATCCTTCGCCCGCATCAGACTTTTAGTTTCTTTGCAAAATTCAAAGTTCATTTAAAATTTTCTTTTTACCCTCACAGGAAATCAATATTGCTTCAAACAAAGCAAGTCTGACAAAGCACACGGTTCAGCCCAAGCGAGTGTACTTAACAAGATCTCGGACAAAGAAGATAATGGAAGATCAGGAACAAGTACAGAACCTATGGGGGCAAGTCTCCGAATTGAAAGACCGTGTCTCGTAACTTATGAGACTAATGAGAGAAATGTCCTGCAATAAACCGACAAAGAGTCTAGCCTCGCCATTACCTCCTCCACCACCTCCAACAAATGATCCTCACCAAGCTTCAACTTCTTTTACCTTTCGCCTCCCATCCCGACCCAACAATCACCACAATCCGGTTACTACAAATAATGACCTGCCTTACTCTCATTACCCAACTGCTCAAAACACCGACCCATACCCTTCAAATGTGATCCTCCCATTCACTTCACTCATCTCCCAACTGGGAGTATTCCACGCAGAGGGGAGAAAATAAGTCAAAAGAAAATGAGAAACTGTCGCTTCTAGAGGAAAGATTGAGAGCAATTGAAGGGTGAATATGTATGGCTCGTGGATGTGGCATCACTAAGACTGGTGCGATGTGGTGGTGCCACCCAAATTCAAGGTTCCGATTTTGACAAGTACACCGAACTCAGATCCTCAGATCCACCTGCAACCTATATTGCCAAAATGTCCGCCTCTAATGTAAGATGACAGACTTCTCATTCACTTCTTTCACGAGAGCCTCTCCGGAGCGGCTCTAAGATGGTGCATACAATTGGACAGGAGCAAGCTGCACTCCTGGAAGGATTTAGCTGATACCTTCTTAAAGCAATACAAATTCAATTGTGATGCGGCACCCACAAGGAGAGACCTCCAGAACATGGCACAGAAAGACCGGGAAGGTTTCAAGCAGTATGCTCAGAGATGGAGGGAAAAGGCGGCGGAAGTATATCCCCCGGTGACTGACAATGAGCTATGCTCTTTGTTCATCGAGACTTTGAAGGCTCCCTACTTCAACTTGATGATTGGAAACACTTCCAACAGCTTCTCTGATATCATCCAGGCGGGTGAGAGAATTGAGGCCAACTTAAGAATGGGACGACTGCAGGAGTCAGCAGAGAACCCTATAAAGAAGACTGCCAGCTTTGGCAAGAAAAAGGAGGGTGAGGTACATTCTCACACCACAAACAATTATTCCCCATTCCCCAAAACAACTACCGGCCGTATCCTTCCTCTCTGGCCAAACCATCGCAAATATCCCACCTCCTTCCCAAATTATCCACACCGCGCCCACAATATCCCCACCTACAAATTACCAACCAAGACCGCTTCCTCCTCCTGCTCAACCAAGACCACCACAAAATAATCCAAGGCCCCCAAGAAACCCTGATCCACCTCTTCGCCTCCCACTCGCTGAAATATACCGATACCTTGTCGGTATAAACCAAATTGTACCATCCCTTAGACCTAATCCACCACCATACCCTAGATGGTATGATGCCACCGCTGTGAGTACCATGGAGGGGCACAAGGGCATTCAATCGATAATCATGGGCACTCAAAGGGAGAGTGCACGCTTTAATCCGAAATGGGTGGTTGAAGATCGAGGGAAATGGTTCCCTCCCCAACGTTATTTCAAACCCACCGCCTAACCATAATACGGCAAGTGGTGTAAATATGATAGAGTCTAAGGGAGAAGGATCAACACCGTAAGTGGATAAGCCGTTCCTTACTTTAAGGAGATTTTTGTAGCAATGAGGGAAGGCTACCTTTGCCCTCGTGCAGGATTCAAGAGAGTACGGTGTCCTTACCATGGAGGGGCAACACCATGAGTCGAGATTGTGAGGGGTTTAGGCAAGAAGTCCTAACTTATTGTCTCTCAAGGTTCGAGATGCCGACAAGGTCAAGATGGAAAAGGGAGTGAACACCACCGATACAGCCGTAATGCTTCTACCTCCAAACCCGTAATCACCTTCTCACCCTGTAGCTTCACCGCCAAGAACGGTTATCCGAACTCCACCTCGCCTCCCATCACCAATACTCACGCTGCTCCATGGAATTATAATTTCCAAGTTTTCACTCGTGGAGCGTCAAGACTGGCCTCCTAGTCTTGTCTCACCTCCCAGCACCACCAAAACCATGTTTCGCTTCCTCATGAGCACTTCAGATGACTTATGCCGGACTCGCCAGCAATATTACTCCTGCACTAGCCTCACCCATTATTACAACAAAGCCCTCTCCACTGAGCAAGAAGTCGAGTTTATAACTCAAGTGGGAGGTGTTACTGAACGAAGAAAGAGAGAGGAGGAAAGGGAAAGTAAAATGGGAGAGTCATCAAGAAACAGAAGAGGAGGTTGAGAAAGCAGGAAGTAGAGCCTGTTGAGCACAAGGAAGATGAAGAACCATTGCCCAAATAATGAAACAGAGCGAGTATGATGTGGTGGAGCAGCTGAGAAAACACCCGCCCGATTTCATCATATCACCGATCCTGAGCTCTAAGTCCACCGACAAGCCTTACAAAGAATCCTCGGATCAAGCCTTTGTTAACCCCGACATTACCTGTGGCGCTTTGAGAAGATAGTAGAACAAATCCAGGCATCCAGCTTTATAGCCTTTTCTGAAGAGGAGGTAGACCTCGCAGGCTTAGGGCACAATAAAGCTCTACATGTAACTGTGAAGTGTAAGGGTTGTATAGTGGCCAAGGTCCTCATCGATAACGGATCACCCTCAATGTATCCTAGCGCTACCTTAGCCAGTCGCCGGCCGACCAATCATATATACGCCGAGTGCTATGGTGGTAAGAGCCTTTGACGGTACTCAGGAGAGAGGTGCTGGAGACATTAACTTGCCAATCCAAGTCGGTGCATGTACTTTCAACGCCACGCCTGTGATGAACATTGAGCCGCCACACTATGCCGTTGGGAAGGCCATGGATCCATTCTGCGAACGTCGCTCCTTCGACTTTGCACCGTAAGATCAAATACATTAAGGACGGCAAAATCATCACCGTAAGGGGCAAAGAAGCCATACCGTCACTAAGCCGCAATCACTTCCTTATGTGGAAGCGCCGAGGAATCGTTGGAGAGTTCTTTCCGTGCCCTTGAACCGCAAGATACCGGAAGGAGGGGGCTATGGCTATGGTGGCCAAAGTGATGTCGAGGAACGGTATCAAGAGGGGAAAGGCTTGGGCACCGCCTGCAAGGAATCGTGGAACCCATACCGCTATTCGTAAGGTGGGCCGTAGTGGTTTGGGATATGAGGAGGATGCCTCGTGGATGGGCGATTCTCGATGAGGAAAATGCTTCGGATCGGAGGTTTGACCGTAAGATGGGAAGGATGAAAGTAGTCCCGAGAATCGCGAGATCTTCACCAAACCGGCCATTCAACATCCGCAAATACGTAAGAATCACCCGATGATCCATCCATCGATGTCATCCAACCGACTCCTTGTATGAGGCCCTAGTATCGCCAATGGCCGAGGGGCAGGAGTTGGACAACCGACAACAGAGGATATCCTCGCACTCAATCTCGAGTAAAGTACCTTTGGTTATCAACACTTGATCATTTTGTCCATGGTGACAAGTGTAATATCAGTAAATGGACCTTTTCTTATGGCATTAATATTAATGAATTGATAGCGCATTTTAAATCCAATACTCTCTTTCTTTCCTTTTAATTCCATCCTTATAACACGCTCTATTCTTTATTTATTCAGACCATTCATCAATTAACACCTAATAATCCAATAGACTCGTAAATCCTCCGTTAATTTTGAAATCCCCATAATCGCCATTACTTCAAGTGATTCAAGAAGACCTTACACAAGAAGACGGTGAAAAGGATGAGCCCTCCCTCGTGCCTTGTGGAGATGATACTCACACAATAAACTTGGGCACAGAAGAAGTAAAAAGGGAACTTAAGTTGGTAGAGAGTGAAGAATTGTGAGATATGATCACCGCTTAAAGAATTCCTCGATTTATTTTCCTGGAGCTAAGATGATATGGTGGGTTTGGACCCTCAGATAGTAACGCACAAAATTCCTTAATTCCGTGAACGATTCCTGAAGCGTAAACTAAGGAGAATGAATCCCACACACCGCTTCAAAGTTCGGATGAAGTCAAGAAACAAGATGACGCCGGTTCTTGGAAGTGGTCAAATATCCCCAATGGTGGCTAACGTCGTCCGTGAATGAAGAAGGACGGAGAGTCGTGGTGTGTGTTGACTACAGGACCTTAATAAAGCTAGCTTGAAAGACGATTTCCCTCTACCCCACATTTATGTGTTAGTGGAAAATGCTGCGTGATTTGTCAGGTGTTAGTGTATTGATGTGGCATCAGGGTACAATCAGATCCAAATTGACGAAGAAGACAAGGATTAAACTGCTTTCATCACTCAATGGGGAGTATTCGCTATCGTCATGCCCTTTGGGTTGAAAATGCCGGCCACTTACCAGCAAGCAATGGTCACATTATTCCACGATATGATGCATAAAGAAGTAGAGGTATACGTGGATGATATGATCATCAAATCCAGGAGAAGAGAGCCACGCTCAGTGATGAGAAGGGTATTCAAAGGCTCAGAAATACCACTTGAAGTCAACCCCGCTAAATGCATCTTCTGAGCTAGATCGGGAAGTTGTTGGGATTCATAGTGTTTAGAAAGGGATAGAAGTAGATCCGCATAAAGTCCGAGCTATTCAAGAAATGTCCCCAAAAATAGAAAGGGAGGTGCGCAGCTCGGGAAAGTCAACTACATTTCGAGGTTTATTTCTAATCTCACCGCCAAAGCCGAGCCTATTTTCAGACATTTACTAAGAACAACTCTACTCAATGGGATTCAGTTTGTCAAGAGGCTTTTGAGAAAATCAAGCAAGATCTATCAAATCCACTAGATTGGTTCCACTGTATGACAGCCTTTGATCCTATACATGGCACCAAACAGAACTCGATGGGATGTGTTTTGGGACAACATGATGATACCGCCAAAAGAGAGGGCCATTTATTACTTGAGCAAGAAGTTCAATGATTGTGAATCAAGGTACTTTTTATTAGAAAAGACTTGTCGCAAGTTAGCCTGACAAAGAAATCGCCTCAAGCACTATATGTTGAATCACAAGACATGGCTCATCTCCGTGATGGATCCTATCGATATGTATTCGAGAGCCCATTCGTGCTGTGAAGGATAGCCAAGTGGCAGTTATACTCTCCCAATATGATATAGTCTACATGACCCGAAAGCGGTGAAAGGTAGCGTGATTGTCGACTTCCTAGCGGAAAACCCTATCCAGATTATGAAGCTCGATTTTGAGTTCCCGATGAACATATTAATGAGGTAGATCATAAGAGGATGGGCCACGATGTATGGGAAATGTATTTTGATGGAGCAACAATTTATCCGAATGGAATCGAGTCGCATTTAGTATCTCCGACGGAAAGCACTTCCCGATAGCCGCTGTTGAGATTTGACTGCACTCAACAATGTCGCAGAATATGAAGCTTGTGTAATGGGGCTACAAGTCGCTATCGAGATGAAAATCGAAAGTTGGAGGTGTACGAGACTCGGCTCGATAATTTATCAAGTCAAGGGAGAATGGCAAACCAAAGACCCCAAGTCGATCCCATATCGTAAGTACCTACTGGAGCTAATCAAGGAATTTGAAGAAATCTCTTTCACCCATCTTAGCAGAAACAAGAATCAATTTGCTGATGCCTTAGCTACTCTAGCTGTTATGGCTCAGATCGAAGAAGGGCAGACGACTCAAGCATTGAGGATTAAAGCAAGGGATGAGCCAGCTTACTGCTTCATGGTTGAAGAGGAGCCCGATGGGAAGCCTTGGTATCATGATATCCCGGTTCATCGCAGAACTGCAGAATTCTCGGGGCAAGCAAAAATGAAAAGAAGATGATTCGGAGATTAGCATTGGGATACTTCCCCAGTGGAGAAACCCTATACAAGAGGAGCTCCAGCGGCGAATTATTAAGATGTGTAGATGCAAAAGAGGCAAAGAGAATCTTTTTTGAAACTCATGAGGGAAATTGTGCAACTCATGCCAGTGGACACGTGATGGCTAAGCAAATCATGCGATGGGGATATTTTTGGACCACAATGGAAAAGGACTGCATCGAGTATTTCCGAAAGTGCCATAAGTGTCGATGCGGATCCAATAAATGTGCCACCTCACAAGTTATTCAACCTCGTCTCACCATGGCCTTTCGCAATGTGGGGCATCGATGTGATTGATCCCATCAATCCCAAGGCATCCAATGGACATAGATTTATCCTAGTGGCCATCGACTATTTCTCCAAATGGGTCAAGCAACGCCGTATGCTCACATCACGCAAAACACGCTTTCTTAAATTCTTCAAAAGCAACATCATCCGCCGCATGGCCTCCCAATGAAATTGTCACCGATAATGCCAAGAACTTGAATGGTCCAAGGTGCAAACTGTGTGATCAATACGAATCCGACATCTCAACTCCTCCCCATACCGCCCCTGCATGAATGGAGCAAGAGAAGCCGCAAACAAAAACCTCAAGAGGATAATTCGGAAAATGACGGTCACATATAGGATTGGCATGATATGCTCCCACGCCTCTTCACGCATACCGACTTCCGTGAGGACCTCAACCGGCAACTCCATACTCATTGGTCTACGGATGGAAGCAGATACCTATTGAGGTCGAAATTCCTTCCTTAAGGATTCTGAAGGAATCAGGAATTGATGAATCAGAATGGATCCAGTCAAGGTTGGATCAGTTAAACTTGCTGGACGAGAAAAGATTAACAGCAGCATGTCATGGACAATTATACCAGAGGAGAATGGCTAGGGCATTTGATAAAGGTGTCCGCCTACGCGAATTCCAACCCAGGGACCTAGTACTGAAGAAAGTGCTGCCGAACCAAAACGATCCCCGGGGCAAATGGTCACCAACCTATGAGGGACCCTATGTGGTTAAAAAGGCATTTTCTGGAGGAGCCTTGATCTTGACCCACATGGACGGTGACGAATTCCCGAGACCTGTGAATGCCGACACTGTCAAGAGGTACTATGCCTAAAATGAGTGAAGGATGAAAACCCGAAAGGGCGTCCAAAAAAAAAAAAAAAAAAAAAAAAAAAAACTACTTGGGGTGAAAACCCGAAAGGGCACCCCAAGAACCAAAATGGAGAAATAAGGAAGGGGATATGAAATCAAGGATGGAGAGGAAACTGTCGCGGCATGAGGCTTCAGAGAACTTGAAAATAATGGCAGTTAAAAGACTTCAAAACCAACTATAAGGAATATGTGAGATCTATCCTTGTACCCTTCCTTTTCCTTTGAAAGTATATCCCTATTTTTCCTAAAGCCATAATAAAATTATACTTTATTCTTTCTGCTTTTGTTTTCCTGTTTACTCACTTTTCAAATACTATCCTTTCTCTTTGTTTAATGCGTTATTGATTAGTTAAAATTTTTGCCATGAGATTTGAATTCGAAAATTGATAACCTCACGTACTTTATTATGAGATTTGCAGGGAATGACCTTTAAAAAAAAAAAAAAAAAAAAAGGAAAAAACTAGGGGTGAGAACCCGAAAGGGCGCTTCTGGTCGAATGGACGAAAAGAAAGTGAAAACCCACAAGGGCGCTTTCAGTAAAATAGAAAGAAAATCGGGATGTAAAAGGGCCATCCAAGGAATGGGATCATGGGTCGAGTTTTGCAACTCCTACTTCATTAATCATCGGCCTTTGGTATCTTGTTAAGTACACTTCGTCAGGGAAAGAACTTCATGTGTCAAGGTTAGACTTGCTTTGTAAGTTGATTTTAATTTCCTGTAATTTACATTCCACCATCAACCTCTGGTTCCTTGATCTAAGTTGATTTTAATTTCCTGCAATTTACATTTCTGTTATCAACCTCTGGTTCCTTGATCTAAGTTGATTTTAATTTCCTGCAATTTACATTCCACCATCAACCTCTGGTTCCTTGATCTAAGTTGATTTTAATTTCATGCAATTTAAATTTCCACCATCAACCTCTGGTTCCTTGATCTAAGTTGATTTTAATTTCCTGCAATTTACATTTCTGTTATCAACCTCTGGTTCCTTGATCTAAGTTGATTTTAATTTCATGCAATTTAAATTTCCACCATCAACCTCTGGTTCCTTGATCTAAGTTGATTTTAATTTCCTGCAATTTACATTTCTGTTATCAACCTCTGGTTCCTTGATCTAAGTTGATTTTAATTTCATGCAATTTAAATTTCCACCATCAACCTCTGGTTCCTTGATCTAAGTTGATTTTAATTTCCTGCAATTTACATTCCACCATCAACCTCTGGTTCCTTGATCTAAGTTGATTTTAATTTCCTGCAATTTACATTTCTGTTATCAACCTCTGGTTCCTTGATCTAAGTTGATTTTAATTCCCTGCAATTTAATTTTCCTGCTATCAACCTCTGGTTTCTTGAACCAAGTTGATTTTAATTTTCTAAGTATTCTAACTTCCGTTGCCAATTTCTAGGTCGTTAACTTAGGTACACCTAATTGTCCAAAATATGAGTCTGAATCTTTACATAATTCCTACACGGAAATTTTTTTCCTTTAATAGAAATTATGTAAAGAGGGGCAGCTGTCGACACCATATTTTGGCCGATCCCCAAAATCAATAAAACTTTGAAACCGATCCCCGGTACTAAGTCTCCTTCGGACAGCTAATCACATTTCCGATCCTTCTTTGATAGGGTCACAATTCAGATCTCTCCCCGCAAAGAATTAAATCAAATTGTTAAGTTCTCGCATCAGTCAAAGCTTTACCAGTCTGTCGCTCACCGATCTCTCAAACCCATTGTCGAAACTCAGGACCCGTCAAGTACATTCCTGATAAATGAACTGGCACTAGATCTTTTCCTACCAGTTTTATTGCCGATCTCCCTTTCGAAAGTTTAAGAGTTAAGGTTTTGGTTCGGTTTAATAAGGATTCCAATCTTAAGTGTTCAAGTTAAATTTTCAATTTTAATCAAGTCCCGTTCAGCATTTCTTCCCCACCGATCAAATGCTGATTGTTCTTTCCGATATCGTATAATTAGATTAATAATTGCATTTAGTTCTTGTTTCGCTATGCTCATACAATCAAATACTTAGGCAGTTCAGAGATTTTCCAATCACATCCATTCATTGAACAAAAGAGAGCCCATTTCATTTCATTTTTTTTGTACAAGCTATTCAGCTGGAGGGTCACCCCCAGCCTGGTTTACATTTTGCTCACTCTCTCTGTCACCCTCGGCTTCCTCACTGCCCTCATCGTCGCTCAGAGCCAGCTTGGCCATCCAAGAGAAGTCCTCCCCTGGGTAACGCTTCTGGAGTTCGGCCAAGAGGTCCTTGTGAGCATTCACATAGGCCCCGGCTATTCCCGTCACCATCTCTTCATCTTTCTCCTTAAGCTCCCCGTCTTTCTCTTTAAGCTCGTCGATGAGTTGGGCGACCTGAGCAGCTTCGTTGGCCTGTAGCGCCTGGACTTCTCCGAGAACCCGATTCCTTTCAGCCAGAACAAGATTCAGTTCGGCCACCCTGTCCTCATAAAACTTCGCCCGCCCCTCAACTTGAGATATATAATCTTGAGCGGATGAGAGTTGGGATCGAGGGAAGCCACTTCGATTTTTCTTCCCGATCTCCTTACCTGCACGAACCTTTTCCCAAACCATGGTCCGATTCACTGTGCACTCCACGCTCGTGCTCATGGATTGAGTCAAGATATCATCAAGGCTGTTCGAGGATAGCTCGTCCCAATCCTCCCGAAGAAAGATGGAAGACCCCAAGACTTGGGCAAAACCGGGTTCTCCAACACCCTGCTATTCTTCAGTGGACTCGATTAGCTTTTGAGCGCCACGAGAAGAGGTCCTCCCGTAAGATTGAGAAGGACCCTTCCGTGCTTGGAACAACTGGAAGAGCCGAGGTTGCTCTTCCAATCTAGGAGGAGATCGGACTTCAGCCGGTCGGCAGATCCAAGGTTGAGGCGGTCCCCTTGTACTTCCTCGCATTCATGACTGTGTGTTCAAGCATTTCCGAACGCTTCATCTCTTTATTCTCCGAGATCTCTTTGTCCTTCTTCCGCTTCCTAGAACCTCACCACCCGCCATACCGCACAAAGAAAAGGTCGGTGAGATCGCTAAGGTCCCGAGAGCCGAGATATAGAAAATACCAATGCCGAGGTCGAGAGCGGAAGTTCGCGGTCTTGGCCGGGAGCGCTGAATAGTCCAATGGTGCAACTCTAGCCACCGCATCCAAACAAGAATACTTTTGAGTGGCGCGACTCTTCAGATCCATCACTACTAAGCTTTCTTCCCGGTTCAGTAATATGCTTCGAAGCAAAGGCCCCCGGTACCACCAAACACGGGAAGTCCTCAAAGCACTCGGATCTTTGCTCCTCGTAATGAAGAAACGGTTCTTCCAATTCTTAAGGGATGAGGGCAGATCGGAAAAGAGCT